>NW_026623687.1:230706-233113 GCF_030028575.1 Malurus melanocephalus | reverse complement strand
AAAAAAAAAAAAAAAAAGGGATGGTGACAGACTTGCTCTTTTAACTGTTCGGAAACTTAAAAGAAACGGGTCCAAATTAATTATTGCACCAGGGAGATATTTCTGTCTGTCTGTCTGTTCGTCTCTTATGTTTTCTCTCTTTTAATGGGGATTTAATGAAAAAATATTTTTTGCATCCCATTTTTTTCAATGGGCTAATTAATGTATGAGACATCTGCAAAAGGAAAGGTAATATATCTAAAACAGGGAATAACTACCCATACAGAGATAAAGGTGGATTTATTTACACATACGCACACAGATGCACACATGCGCGCACTCGCATCCTACATCGTATTTACACATATGCACATACACTCAGCACACACACAGGCACACAAAACATAGCACACTTTATTTGTTGACCATCATGTAATTGCTTGGAGATACCAACTGAGTAAAAGGCAAAGTCTTACAGAATATACAATATCAACTGTAAACAGTCTTATCAAAATGAAGTAAATATCAGCCCAGGGAAAGGGTCTCTTTGCATACAATGCAGGTTCCTTGCATATACATGCATCATCTTCCAGTTTCCCTGCAAGTATTGATATTTTATTAATATTTTATCTKCTATATTTTACCAGACATATTTCATTCTTGGGGGGAGGGGGGCACACTATTATGATGAAAAGTAGGGTAAAATGTACAGATGTCATTATAAATCGGAATCTTCTACAAATATTTTCCTGTGTGGGATTTAAGAAGATTGCTTCTCATTTGAAAATCTAATTATCTTAACCTAATACTGCAGATGTGAATATGACTGACACTTTCATTAAAAGATAATTAACTAAAACTAGGAATAGACATACTTTAAGATACCCCCTACTGAAGATAAAAACATGACTATTCAAAGAGCATCCGAATACACCGCAGGAACACGTGCAGATTTTTGATAATGCTATTCCAGAAATGAGTATACCAGGAATGGTCACTAAGTCACAGTTACATGCAGGAGATATTTACAGTACCAAGGACCCCGCGCAGGTGAACCGTAACCTTAGAGCTGACATGCCTTTGAAGTTCGTGATTCCTGCGATACACATCAAAACCTTGTCTTAGGCCTTAAACACTAAAAACCAGCAGGAAGGTTTTATCACAACCTTCCATTAAAAGCATGCACGCACAACAACAACAAACCAGCAAAAACCAGGATGGCAGAAATACACTCCTCTCTGGGCCCTAAACCCTCTGCTCCAGGAGAACATTTTGCAAGTACTGGAACTAACACTAATAGGAAAATCCCCACCTGATGATGAATTAAGGCTGCCCTTAAGGAAGCACAGGCCAGTGTCAGGGAACCGAGTGTCTAAAAGCAGATGTTTAAGGTCAGAGTGAAGGTCCTGATAGTTTTGAAGGGGAAAAAAAAAAAAAAAAAGGTCCTTGGAAAGGGAAAAAGGATAATAAAAAAAAAACCCCGCCAGCCTGAAAGTACAGCTATTCCAAAAATCGGAATCTGCAAATAACGCAGGGAAGGAGCCCTACCCCAATCCAGAGAAACCTTACTTCAAACTTCAGGAAAATCTCCATGACTCGAATTTAAGGAAAAAGTCAGGAGCATTGGAGGGTTTGTATGAGCAACTTTGTTGCTTTTCCAAGCCTCACCTAAGCATTGCACCAGCTCGTCAATGAAAAAAGGTGTGAGCCCATGTATGTAGATTTCCACAGGCTCTGCGCCCTGTCAATGAAGGTAATAAGGAAACTAGCGATATTCTGCATCGTTGTTTACACGGTGAAAAAAAAAATGCAAACAAAGGCTGAAAATGAAATCTCTGAAACCTGTTTACAGTTATCAGATTGAGGGAGTATGATGGAAAGAAGGCTTTTAGGTTTAAATGGTAGACGAAACGGGACTCTGAGATAGAAGGATGCATTGTCCATTCAAGTGCATGCCTGAAGGATGGCAACACATTTCCTAAGACTGAAGACAATTAAATAGATTGTGATGAAGAAACACCTGAGAACAATACATCTATTTCAAATTCAAGTGAAGAAACACATATACTTAATGTCACGGAAGAATAAGGAAACGAAGATAATTTAGTTTTAAAGTCGTCCCCCCCCCCGCACTTCCCCCCACCTCTTTATTCCTAGTGCTTTTTTCCTGGTGAAACATCAATATCATTAATGTCATTAATGTCAAAACACCAAACGTCAGAACAGTCAAGTCATTCTTTTTTGGCTGTAGATTTTTTTCCCCCCTTTCTCTCGTCTTGGAGGGGGATATAGGTTTATGGTGTTCTTGAGTTACAGCTAAGGAACAAAGGAGGGGGGAATAAGGCAGGAATTGCGATAGGAGAGTCCACATTTTTCAGGGTTTCTTCTGCCACTGTTTACTGTCCTTCCTAACATTTTAAACCTTTCT
>NW_026623687.1:225687-230385 GCF_030028575.1 Malurus melanocephalus | reverse complement strand
CCGGCCCGGCCCGGCCCGGCTCCCGCTCCCACTCCCCTCTCTCCTCCCTCTCTCGCTCAGCTGATCGCCCCCGAAGACTCTCGCCTAACCTCTCAGCTCCTCTTCTCTGGTCTCGATGGACCCCCCGCCCACCTCCTCCGAACTTCTCCTACAGGCACCGTTACATATTTTGGGACTTTTTCGAGCCTCCTGTTGAAACCACAAAAAGCTCTTGATAGTGACGTTACGTTTCAAAGAAAGGGAAGGGGCAAAAAAACCTCAAAAAACGCTCAGCCTTTTCTGTCCTTTACCATCTCCAGMCTCAGCCCCAAGGAAAACTTATTGGCCTGGGCGAGACGGAGCTGGTGGGGGCCAGAGCCCGAGACTGACCATTCTTTAATAGACAAAGAAATCGTAGCCCAAACCGGGCTCTGTTACACCACGTCTCTCCGTCAAGCTCATTTCACTCCCTAAATCTGCGCTGCGGACACACAGGGGCACAAGGATCTGCATAATTACAGACATAGCCGCTCCCCTCTTTAATAAACCGACATAATTCCCTAATAAGCGTTCCCTTCCCCCACCTTCTCCTCTCCCCAGACCCCAACCCAAGGGAAAGGGGATCCATGTCTTTTTACTGCGTTCCCTAAGTCTATAGATGAGCTCAGTTTGAAACGAGGTATTACAAGATTTCAGTGTTACAGACCCTTTATCTGAGCTACAGACACTTTCAGATCCCCAGCCCCCACCTCCTCTCCTTTTTGTTGTCTCTTCTCCTCCCGGGGGCTATTTGACAAAGGCAGTGTGTTAACTAACATTTTTGTTTAACTCAGCAACTTCTTTTCAAAACATACTTAAACCTGATAGCAATCTCTTGTATTTTTTTCTTTCTTTCTTTTTTTCTTTTTCCCCGAGACGAAATTGACTCTGAACCCAAAGCGTTTGGCTATTATTAATAATTTCTTTCTTTGCMGGTATCACGTATACAAATATTTTGTTAATTTACAGCGCTCCCCCCCCCCGCAAAACATTCCACTACACACTGAAAAGGGTGGGGTGGGGGGGGCGCAAGGAGAAGAGGGGGGAGGGAAAGAAAACAAAAATCCCCGATCTGATTCCTGGAAAGTTTTGTTCGAAAAAGAAATAAAACAACAATTATATATTGCATTTCAATTCTGCCTTCACTTCCCCAGATTTGGCATTCACCTACTGAAAGTGCGTCTAACGAGCAGTGACCTTAGAGAAAAATTACAGCCGAATAGTATAGACATCTCGCTGAGATTTTGAACTAAATAGTGCCGATCCCGATTGGCTTTTTGTTCTTSTTGTTATTTTGGCTGGAGCCGTATAAAAACGCGCACCCGGACATTACTATAAATAAAAGCCTTCCAGGTCTAAGTCTGCTGCCGGCGTTTCCTCCGGAGCCTTAACAGCCCTTTTTCAGCTCCTTTCTTGGGCAGATCGCGGGGATTAAATGCCCTGAACCTGAGCTCCTGGCCTTGGATGGGAAGGGAAAGAAAAAGGGAGAGGGAGAGAGAGAAAGGAGAGGGTGAAGGAGCCAGGCGCCCTCTGGGCTTTCAGAGGTCAGCGCTTTGACAGTGCTCTGACCTCCCTCCCCTCCCGGCAACCACCCCAGTGTTTATAAACAAAAACAGTCAGGACTAGCCCCAAACAATAGCAATTCACCAACTTCACAGGCACTTCACCAGCTCTTATGCAAATAAAGGAAAACGACCGCTTACCACCGCTCCCCCCCATCCCCTCCAGAAAGCCCAAGAGCATATTTCCAGCAGTGATATATCCAAGGGAAAAATTTTACATTCTATCCTGGAAAAGGACAAAAAGGGACTTCAGAAATAAAACGGTTCTGGTAGAAAGACAGACAAAAAGGAGAAAAAGCCAATAAAACTACCGATCTTACTGCAGAAAGAGGAAAGTTATGAAATATTTATACCTAAATCCAGCAATCCACACTGCCAATAAAACAGGAATCTTTGTTGTGTAGACAATATGCTAAACTACCTCTGCGACAAACAGCGATTATAAAGCAACCAGAAAAAGTTATTTTCGCCCAAGGAGCCAAGTTTTCAAAGAAAACGTGTGGATTTTACAGCTAAATAAAAGCCACCACCTCTGTGTTATCCGTAAAAACTACACATAAATTAAAAGCACCGTTAAAAGAAAAAAAAAAAAAAACCTCGTGTAGAGAAAGAGTGTAGATCTCGGTGATCGAAAAAAAAAAAAAAAAAAAAAAAAAAAGAGTATAATTAAAACCATCTTTAATTACAAAAAGCAGCAAGCGAAAACTAAATGAATCAATGATTTCTCCCCAAAATGTTGTCCGCCAAGGTATAGAAATGACAGTTCTATAGTCCTGCATTAAAGCATAACTGAAACTCCACAATTCAGGAATTCATTACACGACAAGGAAAAAAAAAAACCCACAAAAGGAAAATAAAAGGTCCTAATGATTTTCAAACTTTTGTTTTAAAAATGATGAAGATCAGAAAAGGTTGGAGGAAAAGTTAAAGGAAATATACCTCAAGAGAAAAAAGACCATCTCCTTTTCTTCTTTGTCTATCAGTCTCCAGTTAAAGCATATGGAAAATGTTTTCAAAATGCCTAGATTTGGCACATTGTCATTGCAAAGAGAGGAGCGCAGTGATGCTGTTATAGAAAATGGGAAATAAATTCAGGATTGGGTGCTGCCTCCTTCAATGCGGATTTATCTAAGTTTAATTTAATATTCCGCAATCACTGTATGATCGCATATAATTCACCAAGATTTTTAAGGGCTTTGCCTAAATATGTTGACCACAGGCACAAAGTAATTTAATCAGATTATTTCCTTCTTTTATTTGTGTTTATTTTTCTCATTAGAAACACTTTAAATTGCAATTGTAAATAGTAGAAATGATGGAATATTAGGTTTGGGGTGAACAAACGCTCAGAGAAGGCATTAGCTTTATTAAAATCATTCAGAACGTAAAATCAAAAAGCACAAAATGGTTGTTTGTAAAACACTAAACCTTTAATCGATTTATTGGCATTCCAATCGATTAGATAAACGGAAATCTATAGTAAACATAAAAGCATTTAAAATATTTTTCTCTCATTTATAAACAAAACTTTTCTTTTCAGTAGGAAAAAAATGATTATCAAACGACTAACAGGAAATTCTTCAGATATCAAATTACGATAATAAAATTATTTCCACATGGAAAGGGATAATGACAATGATGATAGTAATTATAATAATGAATAATTCAACAGCCCTTTGACATATATGGAAAAGCCTGGTTCAAAAACAGCTTTTGAAGGGGGCTACTTTTAGGGGATTTTTWAAATAAAATTGAAATTTGAGGCTGAAATGCTTCGATTAAGTGACAGTTTAGGTGATTGTGGTAAAATTGCGTTAATTTTTTCCCTGCCGTTCTTAAGGCAGGACTGTTCGCTTTGACATCACCCCTTAAATTAAGTTACCACTTATTAGCAGTAAATAAGTATGTAAATATATAAGCTACCCCTGAATTTATGGGGAAAAATTTTGTCTCCACGCCAGGGCGATGGGAATGGGGACCTTTTACCTTATAATTTAAACAATTTKCCTATCTCGCAGTGTACCTTCCAGATTGCAGAAAAATTGTGCAAGCAATAATGTATTTGATCACTTAGGTGAAAGAACSCAATTTATTTAGGAGTGGAGGGTGGGGAGCTGCAAGCCGGAGAAATGCAGCAATCAGCTTGTGGCATTCTGGCTGCGCGAAGAGGAAGTGTTGCTGTAACGGGTATTATGTTTATTTGATAAAGAAAATCAATGAAAGTGGCTGTAAAGTAGTTAGTGAGGCGTGTGTTTGGGACTCGGGTTGAATAGTGACTCCAGCGGGCTGGTCGATGAGCTCTAAGAGCTCTGGAAATCTAACCTAACCCTCCGAGTGAGCTCTCTCTCACTCAGTGCTGCACCTTCCCCAGGCTGGGAGACTTCAGCCCTTGTCTCCTCCCTCCGTCTCCTTCCCTCTCTCCCCACATCCCTCCCTCTGTCCCTCCTTCCCTCTCTCCTAGTTTTCCGCTCCTGCTTTCCTTCTTCCCATCCGCTCCAACAGTTCCCTCTCCCAGGTATATTTGCTCCCCTCAATCTCTCCTATTCTCTTTCTCTCACTTTCATTCTCTCTCCCCATCTCTGCCGTAGCTGTTTCTTTCCCTGCCAGCTGGTTCTCTAAGTTTCCCTGCACTTTTAAAACCTTTCTCATTCTTTAATTCTCTTCCTCTCCTCTCGGGTATCAGTATTTCTAAGTTTCTTCCAGCCTTTTTCCTATCTGTCTTCACCAGCCAAATTTATCTCTTTTTTTTGGATAGGTTCCTCCGGACATGTGCTATATTAGTAATTATCCCTACTCATTTCCCTTTCACACACCCATGCTGAAGGGATGAGCACAGCACGCTCTTTCCACAGTTGAAATATTTTAGACATTGGCTAATCTTCGGTGGTGCTTTACTTGAGATCTTCTGCAGCTATTTCYCCCTTTTCTCYCGCTATTCTTCATTCCCTCTAATTTATAACAGAAATGTTTCTCCTCCTCCTTTTCATTTCCTACTTTACAATTTCCTTTGGGGTTTCTAAATAGTAGTATGTCCTTTGCTTTTTCCCTACCCCCATCTCCTTCACTGTTTCACTTCAGCTATTTTGTTTACCCGGTTGCTTAGAGGAATAGTTCTTTC
>NW_026623687.1:173593-224466 GCF_030028575.1 Malurus melanocephalus | reverse complement strand
TGTCCTGATTGTCTGGAGTGGGATCTAGATGAGGGATCCCCCCTGGCGAAGTCACTCATGTGCTGCTGGCTGTGACACATGCTACGTGTGTCGCCTTTGTATGGTCCTGGTTGGGCCACATGCACTTAGCCTGCAGTTTAAGGATTTGCTTTCGTGTGTGTAGTGAGTGTTGGAATAAAACAGGATTTCAAAGGGTACCACTGGAGTTGATGTTTCAGGCCTGCTCTGGGTTTTAAATAAACCTTAACCAGAAGAAACGATTGTTCCAGGTTAAATGGCCCTAAACTTTCCTTTGTTTTATTAATTGGGATCTTCTGTTTAGTTCTTGTGACAATTCTCTTAAAGAAGCCGGAGGAAGAAATCTAATTCATTAATTTCTTCCATACTGACTGAAACGCTTTCGCTGCTTTACACATGGCTGGAATTATGTTTAGACTTAGTTCTTGTCTATAGGTTACACACACGAAGTGAACAGAGGAGGCTTGATCCTGCCAGTCCCTTCTTGAGTGAGCAGACATAGGTCCGTCCTGTTGTTAGGAACTCTCACCACCGTCAGGGCCTCTGTTCAGTGCAAAGTCTGACAAAATGGTTTTACCTGTTCCAGGCACCCGTAAGGCTRCCCAAAACAAATGTTGTAATGTAATTTTGATTTTCTAAAAGCGGGCTATATGTTTTTTTAGCTAAGCCTCTAATAACTGTAACTTTCTTCTTTGCTAAAATGTGCTTGAGGGAGGAATGATAGCTTTTACACCAAATGTTTCATAGTACTGACAGAGGCAGGAATGGAAATTAATGTTTTTTTATAGTTTCAGAGAAAATACAAAGCACAAACAARGCAAACAATATAATCCAGAAGTCTTATTAATTAAAACCCATTGTAGGAGTGTACATTTTACAAATATTTGCCTGGGAACTTGGACTCTTAAATTCTGTCAATATCTCCATCACCTCTGAAATTATTGTTCGCCTATATCCACAGTGACCCCAAATTGTCAGAGAGAAAGCCTGCCAGTTGTAAATCCACACGGGGCTACAACAGGATTGCAATTTATTATAAAGCAGAAATGTTACTGAAGACAAAATTGGTGCCTATTCCCAAGTCCACACCTGAAAGAAACGTGCTTTCCAGATATAAAGATGTTACAGAGGATTGTTTAATAATTTTTTTGTGAGATAGCAGCATCATATTAGGTAGATTATATTTTTTTCTGGATCCTTTTCAACCAACTGTGAATGTTTTTTTAAAAATTGTTTAAAAATAACAGGGACTACTGAAATTCAATACCACCTTGAAAAGATKAAAGTATTTACTTAGGCTGCAGACTTCGTGCATGACAGTACATTATAGAATAGTCAAGTTAGAGAGATACTTTTTCCTTCTTTCCTGAAAATGATCTAGCTTGGTGTAATATTCTTGCTGTCCTCTGAAATTATGTTAATGAGTGGAAAAAATGTTCTTGATATAATTTAAAGAAGTAAATGAAGGACTATTATAAAACAAAATTTAAAAGTATGTTTTAATACTCTGGAAAACAAATAAAGAATGTATGTATTTCGTGGGGAGTTCTTATACACCATGTGGAAAAAGCTTATTTTAAAGAAGTGTGTCTGTACATTCCTTCAGATAAATGCGTGCACACTGTAGTTAGAGTCATAGGATTTTGGATCTATTGGTCTACTTGTTTTTAATAGAAAATGTTTGTAATATAAGGTATGCATAAACAAATTCAAAGAGCATCTGAAATTTATTCATAAAGTAAATTWAAAAAATCTAAAATGCTACTGATTTTGAAGAAGTGTTTGTAAAACACCTAATTCCAAAAATAAACTTGTGAATCTAAAAGATGCTAACCTGTGTACAAAATGTGGAAAACTTTCCACTTTCCGTACATTTCTAGTGACAGGAGGAGTAAAAATGAATCCAGGAAAAGTGTTTCACTCACTTTTACTCCTTAAGCTCCTTTAAAATTATCTCTTCAGAGAGACATCTTTAGAAATTAGAAATACCCCGAGCATCAGTATTTCCACCAAATAAATATTTTGAAAATGAATATATGTGCCATTTTCCCTTTGTTTTTCCAGTAGACAGTTGTGAGTATTGCCATCAGTAAAAAGGAAATGAAAACTAAAACTAAAACATATTGTAAGGCAACAAATAGATTCTTCTGTATTTACACTAAAACATTTGTATTTTCTTTTAATAGGAAGCCTTCATAACTTATTAAATCACACTTGATCAAGTTAATAATGAAGTTACCTACCAGCAGGTAAAATGCTGTTTTCTGTGTAAGATTTGTACTTGAGCCCCCCAAACACTTAATCTCTCTCTTCTGCAATTTTTTTATTAACATAACATTATTCAAACTTTTATTTTGAGACTATTATAATAATATGTAAAACACATGTCTGTGTGTTTGCATGCACCAACACACAGAAGCAACTGATCTGTCCCTTTTTCACACAAAAATACTTGTGTGTAGCTATATATTTAGAAGCATACGAAGGTGTGCTCGGTTTTTGGTTTTGGCACAGTAATTAAGGTGTCAGGATTCAGATATGCTTTAATGCTGAACATTCAAAATTTAGCATTAGAGCTCCTGGATCATCTACAACAGGATGGATACTGTGTTTATAGAGTTCATTTTTGACCTTACCTGAGTAAGTACTTTAAGTTAAAGTATGAGATGCACCTAGAGGGGTAATACATTGAGTTTAATAGGAAGACAGTTAATAACCTTTTTTCATCCTCATGCACTATCAATCATGGCTGTCACCAGTCTGCTGAATCAAAGCAAAAGTGTTCTTCACAGATGACTGATTAGAAACGCAAAATCACAAGATCCATCTTCATGGTCACTTTTATTATAGTCATTTTTAAACTGACAGCAACCTGCTCAGTTTCAGCAGACTGGGCATCACAAATAGTGTCACTCAGTGCAGCTAAGCATGAGAAGATGTTGGCTGGATTATACTTAAAAATAATTAGGCCCAAAGCCTTTTGTGGAAGCAAGAAAAAGGATTTTTGTGGTTCTAGCCCCATCTTTTCAACACTAGCAGTAGCCTGCATTTTAACAGTGGGTTACTGTTGGAAAACCTTTCGTCCTTCCACTCCCAGTGAATAAATCAGTTTTGCTGGCCCTTGGACACCTTTTAGAAACAATACCATTGTTGGTGATGTGACCAATGAGTTTTGATAGAAACACTCTTAAGCAGAGGCTTAACATTGCATGCTGCTGTTTGTACAGTGCTGTGATGAACTGTTGGATTCCAGTCTGCTGAGGAATATTGCAAAAGCTAATTACCTTGTTAACTAGATTTGTTTCAATAACATCATCTCCTGTTCAAATAAACTAGTGAACAATTCAATGGTTTAAGGTTATTTATAAATTAAATGGGCTCCAGCAGATTTAAAATCAAAATTATGTAGGCGAGAGGGAGAGGGAGAGAAAAGGAGAGAAGGAACACTGATACTGCAAGTTGTGCTCTGTTCTTATGTGTTTCTGAAATGTAGCAAAATCTAATGTAAGTAAAGGTATTAAAAAATGCTGCAAAGTGAAAGCTGGTTTGTTTGGRGGTTTTTTGTTCAGTTGGTTTTTGTTTCTTTTAGAAATATAAAGTGCATAAATTGTTATTGCCTCTAAAGGGTGCTTTTCCTGTGTGAAAACTCTATGATTGGTTCCTTAATGTAAATAAAATCCTTTCCTTCTACTTAATGCTGCTTAACATGGGTAAGAAAATAATAGATTCTGATTTGGAATTTTGATTCAAGGACTGATGGAGTGAGAAGACAACCAAGACTAATTTTTAAATTAGGTGGAAGCTAAATAAGCCTCCCTCAAAACTCTTCAAAATCTTTACCGGTTTTTAAAATTTAAATTCCTCTTCATCTTGTGAACACAAAAATAACACATTGCACCAGCTGAGCATCACTTTAGAATTATCTTTGTAATTGCAGTGAAATGGTGCATCTGGTTTGCCACTTAACCCCCAAAAGATGGTCTTAATAGTAAGCCTGATTTGTGTAGCTGTGATTCCTTTAACACAGCTCATAGGACTCCAAGCACCGTGTATCTAAAACTTTCCTTTAAAACACCTTTGGTAACTACAAGTGACTTGAGTGGGCTGCAGTATCGGACCTTCCTTACAGTGCCCCTTCCCTTCCTTCTCTCTCAAACTGGAGGGCAGGACTTTGGTCAAGTAGGGCTCTTCCAAAAAGCAATTCCCTTCATTTCCACCCTCAGACCTCACTCTTGCTTTTTGCTCGAGGCTGTAAACATACACACACTCAGTGGTGTTGAGGTGTTTGCCTATACAAACATGCAAACACRCACAAAGAACATGCTACATGCATGTTTTTAACACTGGCACACAGTCACTGCTTCCTGGATAGCCATGCTGAAACAGAAATACCAAACAAATCATATCAGGAGAATATCCTTATTTAAAGTATCTTTGATTGTTTYGTAATATTTCCATGTACTAAATAAACAACTGTGAGAAAGCAGGGAGCAAAGTAGGCACTTTTATGTCCAGTTGAGATTCACATACTCTGTAAACAGTTTGATTCCCCCATTTCCCCCAGTTAATGCTTATCTTAAGGATATAATTAGCATTGATAATATGGTCCCATGTAGAGACTCCATATTTGTTAAAGTGGTTTTAACACGCATCTCTATTTTCTGATGAAAAATTGATTCACTAATGCTGACTGACATCTGTCTAAAAATCAGAGTCTAAGTATGTCTGAATTTAAATTTCTGAGTATTAATCAAAAGCTAATCAAGCAAAGAAACTAGCAATGTCTACTGGTAAGTAATATAATAATATTTTAATCATTGTGCTTTTGTGGGGAAGACAATATTTTTTCCCATTAGGTATTTTAAATAGACATAAATGGCTAAACAAAGTTGACTGCAAATTTTTCCTGTGTACCTTTCTGTGTGTTAAGAACATATTTTAAAGAAATCCTGAGATCTGCAAGTATACATATCTGCATTAAATAGAAAATACTGCATTTCATTGGGCTAGAAATGTTTTCTAGTTTCAAATAGGAAAGTGGTTCTTTCTCCTAAATAATACCATTCCACTTCCTAGGTTTGTTTTTTACCCTGTTACTATTTAAGAGAGTATGGAAAAGGTGATCACTATAGCTTAACTTAAGCACATAGTAAATCCATGCATCTCTAAAATTGAGCATAAAAGATTGAGAAAAGGCAAGAAATTTTGTGGGGKTTTTTTTTGTCACAATGAAAGGAGACATAGTAGACAAATCATTAAAATATTTTTATTACCTTAAGAAAACAGCTACATCAACCTGACTTTGTAAAGTTTCAGAATGCGTATGCTGTTTTACTCTACATGCTGCATCCTCCCCAGAATATTGTGCATTGTGTGCTTATTTCCTATGTCACTACACTTGCTTATCAAGAATATTTATAACATATTAGTATATAATACAGAGTTAACTTTAAATAGCAGGGATTTTTATAAATTACCTTTGAATTAACTATTTTTCTAATTACAATTCTATCTATCAATACTTATAAGACATGACGTAAGTATTAAAATATTATGGAGGAAATGTTATAGTAGAACTGCTCTAACATGCTTAAGTACTGAATGCATATAAACATTTTGTAAGATTTACCAAGATGTAATTTACATAATAAATAAGTAAAAGAATTTGCATCTACTTTAATAATTACTGATGTAATTGTTGGGGAAAAAATACTTAGTGGGTAGGCACATGTAGAGAAGACAGCTGCTGAAGTACAGCATAACTTTAATTTTAAATAAGCAGATCGACCCAAGTAAATAGACCAAACAGTATCTGGAAGGTTTCTCTTTCCAAGTGCACTTATAAAAAACATACATAGACCATGAAAAGTTGCCCTCAAATCCTCTAACAGCAAAGCAAAGCACTGCAGACAAGAACATCAGGAATTCCCATATCACACCTCCCTTTTTGCTGCCTCAGTACGCAGCTTTTTCTGTCCTCACTGATTTTTAATATTTTTTCCCTTTCGTTTTTGAAATGTTCCTTGTAGAAACTTAGAAGAAGGAAAAAGCTTTTCTATGAGCATGAGGTTGCGATAAATGYGTGTATGTGAGAGAGAGTGTGTGCGCATACAAAGATGCATCAGGAAGGCCAGACTGCCCATCTTTCAGCATCTGTCTCCTACCTGAGTTTTAGAGCCTCAGCTACCACTCACTGAGCTTTAAAGGGAAAAGAGCAGGAGCAGAAGTCATGCAAAACGTTCCCATTTTTATATTTGAATTACCAGTAGTTGGAACAAAGCTTGTTGTCCGATATCAATATTCTCAGCTGCTCACCAGGCAGGTGATTTTTACCTTCTCTTGAAAGGTATCAGTATCGGTACCTCTGTGTATCAGTAAGTTCAGCTGACTGCTCATCAGGACTTAAAAAGGATTCTGCATTTTTCCTCTGCATTTTCTAAAATATTGAAGTGGGGATTTTTGCTTTGTTGTCTTGTTTTTTTTTTTTTTTTTTTTTTTTTTTTTTTTTTTTTTTTTTCTGTTTTTTTTTTTTTTTGTCTTTGTACCCCCAGACTTCTTTTTATTTTCTGCCTCTTGCAAAATATGATAGCCACAAATCCTTGCGGGTTGTCTTTGAATTTATGCTTTATAAGAGCGACACTTTATAGGAAAGTTGTAAATATTTCTTTCCATATATGCCCAACCCAAGTATTTTTCTTCCAACAATTAGAATCAGTACTTATTTTTATCCTGCTGCTGAAGGATGCACTTGTTTAATGTAAACATCATGGATATGCTAAATRCAGTAAAATAGGTGTTTCTAATACAGATCGAAAACAAGAGAAGAGCTATCTTATTTCTCAAGTAACAGATTTAGGGATAAGAACATACACTTTATTTTTCTTCTCTTTTTTATCTGTAGTCTAAATCACAGTTTAGATCATAGTCTGGTAGGCTAAAAGGAAAAGATTATTTCTGTATAAATGTCCAACTAGGATTTTTCAAACCCTCCTGTGAAATCCAAAATGGGTGAAAAAATCCCCCAAATTTCTTTGAATAGTTTAGGTGCTACAGTAGCGATTTTTTTTTTTTTTAAATATTTGATCTTTCTTTGTAGCAGTATTTAGGCCCTGTTTTCATTTTTGTAAAGTACTAGGTTTTCCTTTTTTGTAAGCTGTTCTCCCATAGTGCATCTTAGTTTAATTCATTCTTAGCAAAAGAAACACCCAGGTTCAATCTGGAGACCTCCTCCAACATAATTTAGCTAGACCTTTTCTTAGTAAAGGTTTTCTGGTTTTCATTTTCACTTCATATTCTCAAATAAAAGATCCTTTGTTGTCTACCATTTGATTGGACTTAATGAAAAACACTCCATTTTAACTTAACAGTATTTCCCTTTGAATTTATTATATTTAAGAACACTGTCAAAAATCAAGCATTTAATCTCAGGTTTTTATACTTAAAATTATATTACTATCATATGGTTCAATGAGGTGATGTAGAAAATATATTGAATAGATTTCAAAAAGAAAAGTGAAAAACTAGCCTCATTTTAATATGAAACTAAATACTATGGCTAATGTGCAGATTGGGTATGGTAGTTGACTTTAAAGACTAACATGTGACAGGGTGCCAACAGCTGAATTGTGCAGTATTGACTAAATGAGGTTCACTGATTTGTATTGAGGCTAATATCTTCTTTAAACAATTCCGTGTAAATTGTGCGTATAAAGTCATTGGAAGCTATTTCTCAGGACAGCCTCGCTGGCTAGCTACCTGCTGGAGTGAGGAAGATAATCAATAGAAAGAAATAGAGCTGAGCATGAGACTAGGAAGCTTCAGAGCAGTTAGTGCTGATAAAAGTAGATGATGTCAATATTTGGGAATAACACAACTCTAGGATAACAGACAAAAGAGAAGTGCATATGTTGTAGAGTGTTCAAACAGGGGCAGAATTAATGCATAAGTGGCAGATGTTGCCCCAGGCTGCAAAAAGACATTATTTATTCCAGGTATTGTTAAATTCCTAGYGATACACCACTGCTCAATATAACATATTAAAATTATATCTAGCAATGAGAGGTCTGGAATACTTTTTACATGAGTCAAAATTCTCAGATATAAAGAAGCTGATGCACTCTGTTGACACAGAGCATTTTCCACACATCTCTTTGACCTCGTAAGGAARAGCCTCTGTCCGAAAAGAATCCTGCAAAAGCAGTGCTCAGTGCTCTCTCATTAGATKAATATTTAGAACTAATATTCAAAAGGTAACAAAACAAAAATATAATGGCAGACTTTACCAGAAAGCAGTTCATTGCTTGTAAAGATGTTGACATGCTTGAGTCCACCCTCTTCCCCCTCCCTTTTTTTTCTGTTTAAGGATTATTGAAACAAAAAATTCCCAATGCTCATTCAAATTTATAATATGGTGAATGTTTTTAGCCATGGTGTCTTTATTGGTAGTGAAGCATTGGTATATTTTTGCTAATTTAATAGTAGAAATCAGTTTTCCTCTTGCTGTCAGGCGATGAATTTTTGTTCTTCTATGCTGATCTCTCTGTTGATGTATTATGACATAGTCTGTCAACATGAACAGATATGTGAAAGGGAGATTGGGTGACTGAGACATGCAACCTGAATATGGCTCCTCTTCAATTTTAAGTGTATTATCATGTTTGGATACAGTCGGTAGAAATGTATGATTTTTTTTTTTTTCTAAAGACAGCTATTATTTTGATGTAATTTAAGCAAAAGCAAAACAGGTGGACTATGACAAGGTCCTTAAAACAGAATGAATGAGGTTACTCCAAAACATATGTATGCGAGCTTAAAAAACTTTCACTTCTAAATCATAGCCCTTTTAAACTAGTATTTGCAAAACACAAAACTTTTTGTGTAGGAAGAACCAATCCAGGCTTTTCTGATTATTAAATATTGCTATCTTTTCTTTAAAARGAAGAATTAAATAATCCCACAATCTTTACATGGTTTTGTTGTCACAGATGTTTTTATTGTTTGGTGTTAGATATCTGGATTACATCAAGTAGGTGATTACTATGTCAGCTAAAAAGGTCAAGTTCCATACTTTTTATTTCAAACCACCATAAAGAAACCTTTCTATAATGACACACTTGTCTATACTGTAGATCTCTACTCATTTTAAAAGAAAGCTTTTATCTGACACATTGCTTAACACAAGAGAATTTTATATCTTGATAATAAAGTGTCAATATTCATGCTTAAGAGAAATACCTGTGTACTGAAATAATTATTTTTTTCAAGGCAAATTTCTTATTAAAACACCAGACTTTATCACTAAATATGYAATTTATTGCAATAAAAGTTGTTACTGTTAGAGTGATGTGCCATAAAAACCTTCTTAGACATTTTAATTCAGGTTGCTATTCTTTAGTTGTCAGATGTGGCATCGTTCCATCTTAAAATTACAAGAATTCATAGGGTTACTGTTTAATACTCAACTCTAAAGAAATTTTCATTTCAAATAAGCATGCATTTTGATTTGGGACATAGTCAAAAATCTTTAAAGATATATACATCAACTAATTTGTTAATCTTGTGCCACTTTTAGCATTTGTCACACATATAGACCAGGAAATTGGCTCCATCTCATTCTAGCTCTGTGTTGAATTAAAAACCTCTACTGCAAAGAAGAGCATGATGTGGGGAAAGAATAAATTTAGTTCTTTCCTTAGTAATGCACATATATTTCCATACATTTCACATCCTAAGGGAGCCTGTGAATGCATTCAATAAATACAAAACTGTAATTCCATGAAAAGAGAATTTTTATATTATAAATTTCACGTAGTACTTTGTTCTTAAAAGATCTGAAATTAAAAATGTCATTATGTTTTTATTATTTTACAAAATATGGGATATAGGAAAAAAAAGGGAAAGCATTGAATTTTAGGGTCATCAGTATTTCTGAGGGTATTAGGTGACTCAGAACAAAAATATATGGATTCTACAATTGCACTTGTAAATTAAGAAAATTTAGCTGTGTGCAGCCCAACTAGTTTTGTCTAACATATACTGAAATCAAAATCATATATGTAAGCATTTATATCAAACGATTGCCTATCTTCACCTTATATATTAAGGTCAGYGAAAAGAGCAGTTTATGGACAAAGGGCAATAATAAAGAGGTAGCCTTTAAACATGATTAGTTGGTGTCCATTAAAGATGTGTTAAAATGAAATATATACTGCAGGTGAAGGAAATTACTAACTCCTTCTAGGATGATGGACTTGCTATATGTGTATTTCACTGTGCCTTTAAAATATTTGTGAATTTGACTGCATTCTGAGGAGACAGAGCAATGTGGTGGATTTATGAGGGTCTGACGGAAACAGGGCTAGGAAAGATTATGGCATACTTGTTTAGAAAAACTGAGAACTGAAGGTTCCTGATTTACACCGACATATATCTAGATGAAACTATAGTTTGCAAA
The DNA here is from genome assembly GCF_030028575.1 of Malurus melanocephalus. Taxonomy (NCBI): domain Eukaryota; kingdom Metazoa; phylum Chordata; class Aves; order Passeriformes; family Maluridae; genus Malurus; species Malurus melanocephalus. The sequence goes on along the minus strand of NW_026623687.1, from coordinate 213,995 downwards.
TTGCCTAGAGGAGTTATCTTTTATTAAGTGTTTGATGGGTACAGAAATGTACATATCTATTCTGTAACAGTCTAGGAATACCGATGTAATATTTGCAAATGCTATTTTAATGTTCTTAGATTTTCTTAAATATTTTCAYTTTTATGGTCACCTCACCCAACCCTGTGCTGGACATTCATGCCTACCTAAAAAGCCATATGGTTAGAATTTTGTTACATTATTTTGAATTCTTGGGATAGCATTGTGCTGAAATGTTCTTTACACTGCAGGACTGGGAGAGATCAAACCACAGCTTAGGCACTTTTTACCTTTTCCAACAGCTTACCAACATATTTGACACTTTCTGCATCCTAACAGTTAGAAAAAGGTGTTAAAATTCCCAACATTCACAGTTAACGCTTTTCTGAAGGCTTTCGAGTTTGCTACTGTATTGTGATGCCATTACATGTGTTTAGTTTGAAATTAGACAAGGAATAACAGACAAGGCATGCAGTTTTACAAAGCACTGTTTTCTTGCAAAGAAGGTCTGAAAAACTGCTAAGTTTCCTCTGAGCTCAACTTTCCTTGTTTTATTCTGACTGACACAAGGTAGATGGTTTGTCTAGGAGGAGGTGGGAGGCACGTTGGCTTTGACTATAATTTTTGGTACATTAACTTTTTCTTGAGGACCTATTACGTTTTAATCTTATTTTAAATCATTATTATCATGATAAAAATCTTATCAGTCACTCCAATCCTACTTTCATAATTTGTATTTTATTAACGCAATTAAAATTGATATTTACCCATGCTTCAGCAACAAAATTATGAACTTAATATCAATTTGACAATGGATGATGTCATGCATTCTAGTTCTGTCAGCATATTTTCAWGCCAGGTGAATGCATTATATAACTATTAGGCAATATTTTACATAATAATCCTCCTATTACATGGAAAGTTTTATCAGGCTTGTATATGCAATTTTTATATTTTTTTCCACGAAGATGTGGAAACAGGATTAAAATGGTAAAGATTTCACAGGCTTCAATTATCGCATATTAAGTACTGTCAGTGTAAGCTTTTGATCAACAACAGAGGGAACAAAGTTTACAATCACACAACTATTTATACTTTCAGTGTGAATATATGTTCAGTGCATTCATAACTTGAATAAAATCTTTCTGTGTCACAGCTTTATATGAAGAGCTATACGCTTGTGGTAAGCAACATGCTCTGACCCATTTTCATCAGTAACTTGCATAGTTTTCTTAAATCATTAACTTATCAGATCTGGGCAGRGAAATCTGGATCTTTCTGGATGTTTGGATAGTGCCTAGCATAACACAATGTGTACTGGAATATAAGGAAATAATTGGCACTTGTTAGTTATAAGCAGCACTTGTTAGCATAGGCTTTCTAGCATGCCAACAAGCAATTAACCTCAGCATCAGTCAATCACCTTTTCCTAGTTAACTCGCATTGCACTTTGAGGACAGCTGCCATCTTCTTGTGGAAAAATACATGTAACTATGCCCCTGACTGTCATGCGAGTTTTAGACCAGTGTAACTTTATTCTGTCCAAAAGAATTAGAGCTTTCTAAATAGAGGGCTAATCAAGAAAATTATTTTTCTTCCATGATTGTAAATTAGGAGTAAGTGCACCTAATTCATTTGAGCTGCATCTGTTTAAAACTGTGGCACTGAAATTGGAATCAATCTTTTCTTTCTATACCTAAGAGGTGAAAGTGTAGTACTGTACATAAGTCAATCAATGCAATGATGTTGCTTAGCAATGTAAATGCAAAAGAGTAGATTGCTGATGCCAAGAAATTTGCACCCACATATTGCACCCGTCAGTGAAAGGGATGTTGCATTGAAACTGTACTGCAGTGTGGAATTAATGCCCTAATTAGAGACTTCTTCATCTCTATTAGATATACCTGACAAGACARTATGGTGAAGTTATTTATCAGCTCATCATTGCTATGGGTGGCTTTTATTCTTTTTTGCTCTTTGTATTTGTTTCTTTGGGTTTTTWAAAGATGTAGCAAGTACTTTAATTCCATTTCTGATAGGAAGAGATGACCAGAAGAGAGTTTATGTATGTTATTTGTGTAGAACAGGTAGGTTGACGGTGGGTTAATAAAACTGTTTTTTCCCATTTCCCTACATGTAAGAGTGATTTTCTTGGAAGAAAGGTATGGAAGAACTGAACTGTGATTTAAAGCACATCATTTTATTTCAATAGCAGGAAGCAACTTCCATAAATGACAACTTTTTTTCTTTTGATAACTCCAGTGAAATACAGAGATGACACCTGTATGAAGCATTATTTTTAGAAAGAGGGACTGGGACACTTCTTCTCCCTTGACTATCAAAATGACATATAAATATCATTTCTTTTACTTTTTCTGTGAGTTTTGTGACTTGTGCCTTGGTGTGTGACTGCGATGTGCATTTTTTGTTGACAGATGTGAATAAGGTATAGAGAGTACTAAATAAAAGCTTGCCTGGCCCAAATAGGCACCAATATGCAGCACAACTTAAGGGAAAAGGAAAGGAAGATCCCAAACAAAAAAACCCCAAGCAAAACTCACCCCAAAAAACTAAACCAACCAACCAACTGCAAAAATAAAAAATAAAAAATAAAATAAAATAAAATAAAAATAAAATAAAAAAGGTGCAGTGTAAACTTATTTCTCCTAAAAGGTCAGTGCATTAGGGAATAAACTTAGCAACATGGAGAATTTTTCCAGTGAGTGATGAAAACAAAAGAAGGAGACAGTTAAGACCTGTAAAATATTTTAACTTTATTCTTAAGGGTTTTACATATTCAATTCTGAAAAAAAAAAATCTTCCAATTATGAATTGCTGTCTATCCAATTCAGGTAAGAAAACCATAGAATAGGAGTTTTTTTTTTTTTTGTTTTACAGAAGTTTAGTTACTATTGCTTAACATTTTCCGTGTTTTGCTGACAGAAATTCTTTGGGGAATGTTTAAAGAATGGACTTTTTAGTGGATTTCTTTGGGGTATTCTTTTCAAATAGTCACCGTGGAAATCATCCTGAGGCATATTTGGATCTTAAGTCACTTTACACTGTATTAAGTCACCCTCTACAGCTCCTGCTGGTAGCTGGAGATTACCTTAGTGATGTTAGTCACWTTTCAAATATAAAATCATCTATTGTTGGAATAGTCCTGCGATAGTAAAATATAGCTAGGTTTAACTTGATTGTTGGTAATCTTTTTTCTTCTAGCTGTATCTTTGGTGGCTATAAGTACAATTTTCACCTTGCCCTAATCTTCTGATCACTTTTCTCAGTACYAGAATTTACATTCCCAGAGCAACCCCTGCCCTCTTTGCTGAGTTGCTTATTTAAATTGGTTTGGTACACCCTGGCTGAGTTGAGTAAGGAAGAGGCTGCACAAGCAGCTTCACTGGCAGCTCTAAAGGGGCAATAAGCTCCATCTGGGGTGTGACATTCAACCAGAAAAGACTGAAACTGCTTCCTTTGGTAGCTGGCACAGTTGTGGTCAGAAAGCATAGTCAGGCAATACTTGTTCCAAGTACTAACTCATGCCAATGCCAAAATAAAAGATACTGCAGAATCATGATGCAACTTTTTCTTTTTAAATGTCAGGTAAACTTCATGGTACAATTGTGGTAGAATAGGACCCTATATRAAGCTATTTTCTGTTTGTAACTATTATATGCCTCAGGAGAGCAAAATGTTTTGGACTATATTTCTGCTCAAACTATTAAGTATGCTACTGGAACAGTTCCTATGAGAAAACTGGTTTATTTGGATTAAAATATTTTTTAGTAGTCTGATAATTATGTAAGAACATGAAGAAATGTGAGAGGTAGTAGAACCATGTGAAGCAGAATGAAGTGTCCTCACTGCTAAAAATGAGCTGAGAAAATGTTATATTTTGGTATAAAACATGTTTCCTGGTAGTACTTTTGCTGAAATCAGCATTATGATGCAGACCTATGATGATTATYAGCTATGTAAACTTACAATGCAAACTCATGGCGTTGCAAGCCTGGAAAATTTGTTAACTTTGGTGTTTTAGACTAACTAGTGAGTTTATTCTTATATAAAATGATAGATATACAGATATACAGATATAAGACAATTCTTTCCTATTTCTATTTTAATAACTCTTCTGTTGCCTTTTTGCCTAGTGAGTTAGAGAATTGTTTTGGCCATTTAACCCATATTTTCCATATGTTCACATAGTGCAAGACAGCTTTGCCTCTTGGTTATTAAGACCGGCCATAAAAATCCATTTTCAATGGTGACTTAAAAATGTATCCTTGTCAATAAACATGAATTTGTTGCCTTAGTCATCTTTGATGATTAAAATATATTGTTGCATAACATAAAATGGTATTAATTATTCAGTCTAAGTGCTCTATTCTGGTACTTTTTTGTACTTATACACACATTTTCTTTTCCCAGGTATCTTTTCGGTGCTGGAATGGACACACTAATTGTGAACCTTATGGTAAGGATCTCCTTCTAAAATATGCAGTAACATATTTACTGGCATTTAACAGGCTGTGTACTTGAAAGCTTCTCCYGTCTGTAATCAGGAGCAGACAAACCCTGCAAGTGCCATTGCCAGCTCGAGACACGACAGAGCACTGAAAGAGCAGCCCTGAAACAGCCCCCACCACCAGGCAAGGGACAAAAAGGAGATGGTGACCTGTGACGGGATGAGACACCTCACTCGCCAGGATTTGCTCACGGTTATGCTTCTGGCAACGAACATTTCCATTTTACTCAAAGCTTCTACATCTGTGTCATCAGACAAAGCCCCATGAGTGGTGGCAGAGCAAACTGTAGCCTTCATTTTCAAGTTCGAAGAGAAAAAAATATTTACATGTCTAAATCCCGGAACCCGCTGTTCAGAGGTCACTCTTTGTTGCCCACTGCTATAAACCAGAGAAAGCTTTAAAAGAAATGGGACACAGTCTGGGGCAGAAAAGTCTTATTGTCTTAAATCTATTTAAATTCTATTTCATTGTGTTAYATGATTTTTGTCGTACCAGAGGAATGTGGAAGATGGGATGTTTCTGTCAGTAAATGACTACTTAAAGTGACTGTCAGAGCTTGCAAGACAAATCGTTGACCCTTTTAAAGATTGTTTTAAACTGAAGGAGATTATCTTTTAATTCATTAAGGCTTCAGACTATTTTAAGAGAAAAATTCTTGATTCATGCAATGATTTTTGCTGTTTTATCACCTTTCCAACACAGTATTTATGTATCTTTTAGTTTACAAATTTAAGTAAATGTTTAACAATGTGTTTTAATGTTGCACTGTCCTTTTTTTTTTTTTTTTTTTTTTTTTTTTTTTTTTTTTTNGTTTTAGACATATTTTCCTGAATCAAATCATTGAATTTAGTGACAATTAATACAACTTCCAGACACATCAGTCAGAATTTCTGTACCAAGTATAGAAATGTATATGTTAAGGGAAAGCACAAGTAATGACTTTTTTTTTCCCATTCACAAAGGAAGCACTGCGATATCAAGGTTATTCAACAGAAATGAATAAAAGCAGCCTGGAAAGTTATTATTTTTCCAAACTGCAAAAGGATTCTCTGAAATAATAAAGACACTATAAAACAAAAATTTGGAAAAATTGTCTGATTTTCTTAAAAAAAAAATCGGAAACAAAAATAGGCATTTCACAATGAAGAAAATCTTCAGGCAGGGAATAAAGAGATTTGTTTGACAGAGTGCTTGGGATAGCTTGAAAAAACCATCCAGGGCCTATTCTTTGCTGTTCCTTCAAAAGTGTGTTGGGTATTTAATCTTAGCTGCCCTATCTGCAAATAGAAGATGATAATGCCTATTTTTGTCCAGTATCATGCAGTCTCTTGAAGTTTCACAATGAAAGAGAAAGATGTTTCATAGTGTATCTAAAATTGTCTGTTGTGCCTCATGATTTCAAAACAAAAAACATCCTGAAAGAGATGGTTCTCTAAGGCAGTGTAGGTGTAGTTTAAATGGGGTATTTTTAGCCCTTTTGTTTTGTTGGTTTTTTTTTTTTTTTTAACTGCTTCATGGACTGATTTTTGGTATCATCTCTGGAACGTGTAGGCCTCTGGAGGCTGATGGAAAAGAGGGTGGTTCTGAATAAAAAAGCCTTCTTTAGGAGATCCCATCATCATCAGAATTCTGTCACCCTCACAAAAACTTGGAATCAATATAGCTTGTCTCATGTCTTTCTGCTACTGAMTTTTTAGCCACATTTTGTGTGCCTAACATCCTAAATGGCAGGGCTTTCCCATTAGATAAGCAGGTTGATTTCATTACTATTTCTTGACAAAACAGGATAAAATACAAACAAGCAAACAAAACAAAACAAAAAAAAACCAAGCAAAACCAAACCAAACCAAACCAAACCAAACCAAACCAAACCAAACCAAACCAAACCAAACCAAACCAAACCAAACCAAACCAAAACAAAACAAAACAAAACAAAACAAAACAAAACTTGTTTTGTGAATGTCCTGTAGAGAATTTTGGTGACAGAAATAGAATTGGTGATGCATGGCTGTATGTACTTTATTATACAGGAAAAAAAAATTAACAGAAAACTAGCAGAACCTGTAGAAAACCTATGTAAATGTAAAATACAACAAGCAAACAGCCTCTCCACAGTTTATTCTGGCAGTGTATTCTGAAAGTGGGCAAGGAGTGTGCTTAGAATGGTGTGTCTCTTGACCCATGCTCCATGTTGCCAGCCTTCMGCTCTGCTCAGGAGTGGCTGTTTGTCACCACAGAGCTCTGCAATGGGACTGTGAAGATGATTTCTTCTCTGGCATGTCCTCTACCTTGACCCTGAGTGTAGTTTTGTGGTCTTGCAAACAGCCTTGAAATGTGTTCTGGCCTGGTAAAAGGGGCCAAGTTTACAAGGCTGGAGGATTCCTGTTTGAAACTTCCAGCATTAASGGTAGGAAAGACAATTAACCCATCAGATACAGAATGAAGATGTTTTATCATAATTTCCAAAACCAGGAATGCATCATTTTTCTCTTTGGATAACCAGTGAAGTGACAATAGTGTCTTTTACCCGCAGTTTTGCCAGTGGTAGGTGCCAGCTCACAGCTGAAGCAAAAGTGCAGGAAATGCTCATCATATGTCACTGACATGCTCACAAGATGCCACCAAATGTTTCAGGCTCTACTATAAAAGAAGAAACCATAATTACTAYATGACAAAAAGAGATGTGTTATAATTGTTAGTAAATTAATGGCTAAAATAGAGATTAACTTTTGATAACAATTTGTTATCTGTCTTTAATTAAATCCAGAGTGATTTAAATAAATAGAAGCCTCTTTTGGGCTTAAGTTTTAATTGTGAAAATGACTAATTTGTGTATGTTGTTATTTCAAGCTACTGTAACTGCAGTACTTGCATAAGTTCAAGAAGCAGAATTTCATTCCATCTGGTGATTATTTAATTTCATTAATCACACAGTCAGAAAACATGGAATTAAGAAAAAAAAATAATAAGAACTTGATTGATCATAATAGAGAAATTTAGGTGACTAAATATGTCTATATGGAACCTGAAAATTTCAACACACTACAAAAAAAATAGAGAAAACACTCAGGGAGCTGAAAATGCTGTCATTGCCTCAAGAAGCCTATTTTTCCCACTATTTCACCTGGTTTTTATATCAAGAGTAGACATATATAAACAGCTTAGGAAGATACTTACATTTTTTTTTCAAATTCATGTATCATGTATGCTACTGAGATAGAAGCTGTTTACTTTCACTCCACTGTGAATCTCTAACCCAAGATAAATACACAAGGAGATCTTGTATGTTAATTTAGGGAACAAACTAGTCAAATTGGCCATATTAGTCAAATTGGTCATATTAGGCCTGGCAGTAAAACATTTTCAGACTTAAAGAGATGTGTGACTCACCTGAGATTGAGGTATGTTAAACCATCTACAGATTGGGCACTCTCCAAATCATGAACCCTATCATTCTGATATCCTCAAAACCCACTAAGATGACTTGCRGACCATTACCCTCTAGAAGAAAATTACTCAGAAGCCTCACCAGATCAACAGCAAGCCTACAAGTGTCCTTCTCTACAGTGTGGCATGACCACCCTGTCTCCTCTCTCAGACATTAAAGCAATATAATAATAATTATTATTTTTTGTAATTAATTATCAATATATCATTTAATAAGTGTATAGTATTATTAATTTGGTACACATCTAATGWACTGAAATTCAGAATTATGAATGCTGGAACAAATTATCAGGTTGCATCCCAACAAATGATTTTGCTGTATCATTACAGATGTTCAGACTATGCAAACAGGTTGCAATGCTATGCTTTTAAAACTCCAGAGGTACAAGAACATGCACATGTGCACAGCAGATCACTGGTTATTGTAGTAAAGGCAGTCTCTGCTTCTGCTATGTATTTTCCTGACAGATATGCTCTTTTTTCTTTTTTTTTTTCTTTTTTTTTTTTTTTGGAGATTGTCATATGGTATAACACTTTTACTAGTTGACTCCTCCCACTTTTCTTCAAACCGCATCCTGATTTTTGGCCTCAGAAACTAAACATATGCACAACTTGCAGAACAACACATGATACTGTTTCTGTATAACATCATACCAGCTGGGATATAAATTCTTACAGACAATTTTATGTGAATGAAAAATACCTACATTAAGACATTTTCCATAGTTATGCAATACATACCACAGTAGAGCATATGGTTTAGAGTCAGAGATCCTCACTTAGAATTATAAAAAAAAGTCTCAAGTCAGGCTGCAGCTCTTCAGTCAATGTAATTTTAAATAGATCATTCTAATTTATCTCTATTGTATTTCTTCTTTTATTCTGTTTTGGATTTCTGAAATACAACCTCAGCTACTTTGTGGGCATGTTTAAGGCCTTTAAATTGTATCAATTTYATTTATTGGTACCAAGTCGAATCAAATTATTGTTTATTGTTTAAGGAACAGATAATTTATGATGAAATTTTAACTTGCATAATGATTTGAAGATRTGTCAATGGGTGTGATTCATCATTTTTTGGGCAATATATTTCATGTTCATTTTCATTAATCAAAAACTATTTAGTTTCTGATTTTTCACATTTCAGCTTATTTATTTACCTGGGATGGTTATGGGAGTGGTTGGGCCATTGTTACATTATCCTTCAGGGTAAAGAATCTGCATGTGAGTGTTTTCTTCCATGATCTATAAACTCAATCAAACCATACTCAGGCCTCTTTTTTGATAATCRAAGATATTGAGTTTATTCTTTCACAGCAAATAATTTTCTTCTGCTCTCAAATTAATTTTCTCCACCATCCTCATCAAAATATGGACAACAGATCCATGGGAATTATTCCAACAATTGCATCAGGATTCAAGGATTACATTCTCTGTTCATGCAGCTTCTTGGTGGGAGCTCCTGTTGAGTTGTGGTCTACTATGGCCCATAAATTCTTGTAGGGTTAGGCATTCCAAGTCACTGTACCCCATTTTTGGGGTGTAAAATCCATTTCTATTATGTTTAACCATGCATTCATCACTCCTAAAATGCTCATTTCTTGCAATTGATCTAAAGAGATTTCCTCTTCCTTGGTCTCGTAATTATGTAGTCACCGAGTAATCTTTCTGTCAGCCTCAGATCTTTAGCAGGGTAATTTGTATTTGCACCTCTGGATCACTGTTGGGAATACTGGATAGCACTGGGCCTAGTACAGATGCCTGTTGGTTGCAACTGGAACCAATTCAATATTAATTTTCTTTTTAATGTTTCTTTTGATGATCTGCTGTCCAGCTCTTGACTGAAATTGTGTAYATTGATGCTATGTAGAAGATCTTTTATTTTCTTAATAAAATGATCATGCAGCATTTACAAACTTTTGTTATGGATTTATTGATTAAACAAAGAGAAGAAAAGCATCCCATGGGCAGGTGAAAAAAATCTGTTGACCAYATAGCAAAGAAAATAAGATTAATATTCTTCAGTTTTCTCTGCACGTGTAACTTCATTTCAAAACATTTCATATATAAATAATACTCTTCATCTTTCAGAAATGTAGGGATTCTGACTTGCCTGACATATCTATCTCAAAATKTGCAAGGGCTTTCTGAATTTATTGAAGCCAGATCTGAGAAACTTACAGAACTGATGCCAGGCACTGGTGCACGCACTTTCTTTCACTGTATTTAAGATGTTTTGCTATTTAACAGTTTATCTCTCAGATTGGATAATGTATGTTTTATAATTTGTCACAAACCCCAAATTAATAAAGTTAAATAAATGCTCTTAACAAATTCTTAATCCACCTTTTGGGAGACATACCTTGTTTTAATTTCTGTCTCTAAAAACAACAGCACTGCATCTGTTATGATGACAGACAGAGGTACATCCAGAATCCTCTCAAAACTTTAGTATTATCATGGCTTCCATCCTTCTCACCTTCAATATTTAAGGTTAATGTGCCTGAAAGGTGTTTGCATTWTTCCAAACAAAGGAAAAGGAGGGAGTGAACTTTGAAATTAGTCAGCTAATTAAAAATGTCTCCCTTTTTTCCTTGGGACCCTTCTCCCTTCCAGGAAAAGTTCTGGTGAAATTTATTAGAAAGAAATTTCCAAGCAGTTTACTCTTTTTTAAGCAAATCGAAAGCTTTCAGGTTTATTGGACTTTTCTGTCTTTGTGTAAGTTGAATATCACAGCTAATAGCACAGTAATAATTACATGTCATTCTCTTTATCCTCTTTGTGCACTGCCAATCTGCAAAGGTGTCTCATTTCACACATCATTTGTGAAGTCCTCTGGTAATACCACATATTTTGGGGAATAACTGGTGAATGTAGTCATTAATCTCCATTTTGAGATGTCTAGTTCCAGATTCTGGACCCAAATCTGTAGTTATTCTAAGCACAGAGTTCTTGGTGAAGTCAATGGGCCAGTAAGACCATGCTCAGATCCCAAGAGACAGAGCACAGGTAAATAAAGTGCAGGGCTGGAGATTTYCCAGGATTTCAGTAGGGCTGCAGCAGCCACAGCCCAGTACAGCAAAGAGGGCTCCCTATTTGTCTGCAATCAGTGATCCATAGGGCCACTCAACAGGTGGGAATTGGGGTTGATGGGATACTCTGGACAGCCTGCCCACATTGTGGAGAGAAAGCAGGTTATTTTGAGGTCCTGTTCCATGCAAGACAGYTTGTACAAAGGAACACTGTTAATTCCGACTGAGGCAAAGCAGCCACAATTCAACAGTGATCCAGACCTGACTTCRGCACAGAGACAGCTTGTGAAATTGGAAAACAGGAACAAAACAAAAAGTGCTATATGTGTCTGAGAAATCTTATCAACCCTGGCAGAGATATTTATTGCTCACTGATGACTGAGAATCTCGTCTTTCTCAGGGACTAGCTGTGAGTTACTAATGGAGCAAAAATGTGGGGTGAGCAAAGAATGACAGTCTATGTATGGCTGATTACTCTGATGTCATGCTTTAGGAAAAGCAGCCAGAAATGTGCAACTCATTCTGCTTTAGAATCAAAGGCACCTAATTACAATCTCATTTGGTTAAAACACAGTGCTAATGACTTGCTTGTGCAGTAGCTGGATACCATATCAACTGCCATATAAGCTAAGTTTTCTGTTTTAACAATCCCAGTTATGGTGTTTGACTGCCTGTGCATAAACATTCACCAGTTGTTGCTGTGTGTCACCGGAGAGGAGGGATGCAGCAGTTTCTACTAAGCAGTGAAAGTGAAAGGAGTAACTGGTGGATAAACTTTCTGCTGAGTTATCCTCATTTTAGAAGAGCTTTTTGGAGTAACTTTTAAAAAACCATCTCTTAAAAATCCAACCATGTTTGCTCAGGTCAGATTATTCTGTGGTGCTTCAACAAATACTAAATTCCATTCTGTCTTGTAATCTTCTCCTCTTTTTAATTTTTGTAGTCTGTATTTCTTTTTGCTGGCACTCAGCTGTATGTTTGAAATCTTCTTCTATTTAGGTTGCTTCTGTATGTTTTCTGCAAGTTATGTACCATCCTCCAAAACTTTATTATGAAATGTGTATATACACATCTTCTGAGCTCTGGCTACGTGCAAAACCTTCCCTTTGTAAAGGGTTGCTTCCATAATCTTCCAAGCATTCTGAGAGTGAATATTGTTAAATATGAAGGGTACCTTGTTTTGCTCCCTTTGTATTCCTTTCCTTCGACAGATCCTGAATTAAGCATGTGCATGGATGATATGCATTGGCATTTGCTATTATTTGATCTTATTCTGTGAAATCCTCTTCAGCAAATTCTTCACATTTTAATCTGTTAATTATAGCAAAGTCTGTTCTATTAAATATTTATCTGAAAGTAATTCTCTGAAAATACAGAAACGAAGATAGATTTCTGAGTAGCTCTGGGGTTTGGGCATACAATAAGGACAAACTTTATACCAARCCACATTTTTCACTTGGCATTAAATGGCTCTAGATTTTGATAAGTTTGGTTTTCTCCTATATGTCTGATGCAATCTATTACGTGTGTAATTGTATTTCTGAGTATGTTCTTTCTTCAAATGTGAATTGCATTAATTCTTTCATTGAGGTTGGTCCAGTGACAGTGCCTATCCCTCTAAATCCATGTAACTGGTATTTTCTCCAGGTTCATAGTTCTTGTCTCCCCAGGTCTCTGTCACTTGTTTTCAGTAACCTTTCATATGAAGTAGTGTTACTCTAAGCTATTGTGTCAAAAATCAAATAGGATCTCAAGAAAACAACATGTGTTACATGCTATTCACACTCAGGAGATATTCAGAGGAGAAAAAAGCTCTGTAATTACTGATTTTAAGAAGCATGGAGGGCAGCCAGAGTTGAAATAAGAGCCTTGCCAAGTATGMATCCTGAAGAAGCAAAAGGGGCAATAATAAAACCAAATTTCCCCCTGTAAAGAGAAACATTTTTGGAAGGATGGATTCATTAGCTACGTGCTGGGGGCCAAGACATTTTCTGTCTCCTTCTTGTTACTTCCAGGCCATGACCAAGCACTAACTATATTCCAGATCAGAACACTACCTGGGAATATTAGTAAGCTGAAAAAGAAACCTGTAAAACAGTTATGGTCCCAATGTTAGTATGAAATTCAGGACCATGATCTTTTAACTGCACCAGTAAAATGTTATGTCAGTTGTAATTTTTGCTTCTTGGTGATGCCCAGCATTCAAAGAGCTTTCCACAAGTTCACTTGAAGTTCTGCTGGATTAAAAAATTAGGAAAAGTATCTAAGGAGCTCAGTTTCTATGGGTTGCTTAGGGAAGAGAGTCAAGAAGCCAACCCCCTCTCCAGTCTCTGGTAAATCCTGCTCTGGGTTAAGGTTTACTCACATGATTTGGCAGCAGTCACTAAGCTGTTTGCCAGCTGTGTGCATTTATGTATCGGGTATCATTGCTGGCTCCTCCTTTCCCAGCTCCCCAAAAGAGAATCTGCTGGCCACCAGACAGAAAGGGATTCTTCAGCCTCTGTCCTCAGGAGCAGGGCATCAGAGCAAGGGCAAGCTAAGATTGTTGCTCTTCTTCTTCCCAATGTTGTAAATTGAAACAAGAATATGAAAAGCCCATATGACTTCATCCTTCAGACCACAAATGAAGCTGAGTCAGCAAGTGGTGAAGAAAACTACATATMTTTATAGTGAATGAGCAATTATTTCTTTTTCATGAAATGTTTGTAGCTAATCAACTCAAATAGCTGCCTATCTAATAAATACAAGCTGCATACAATCCTGCCAAAAAACTGGTATTCTGAAAAATCAGATGGTGTGTTTGGCAGGGCTGAACAGTTCTCAAAGCATATTAGATGTTCACTGTTTGACTCAATAGGCTGAGACCTGAGTAAGATTAAACAATTATTTTGATTTTTTTCATACTAATGCTACTTCTCTTCATAATTCAGTTTAGTTCCACTGATTTCTGTAGACGTAATGATGGCAGGAACTGAATCTAAAGCTAAGCACTTAAGCATTTCTTCTCATATAGCCTAACTTTTTCATATGTCCTAATCATGTTCCTAAACATTTGTCTTTTTTTTTCCCTTCCCTCCTTTTTTTAGGCATAACAAACAGATTCCAGTTGAATTTATTTCAGTTTGAAATTCTCAGAAATCCAGCAACTACACTTATAAATTTAAGCAAAATTCTAAGCACATTCTCTGAGTATTATTTTGTTGCTTATTGTTATAATAATAGTCCATTTGGAATAKTTCAATGAAATGTCAGACTTCAACATGAATATATATTTTTACACTATTAAAAATATGTATAATAATGTGCACATCACTATGATAAAGATGATTACACTTTTAAAGGAGATTTTTAGGACACTGTCATTTCAAAACTGGATTTGCTCCCATTTGATATTAATTACTGATTTCCTACCTTGAAACACACACCATAGACTATTTAAATGCATTTGGTTTAATCACTTTATAATRCTCCATCCTCTCCTTCCTCCAGGATCTTTAAGAGGTGTAGGTAGCCAGACACAAATGTTCAGTGAGCAAAGTTGGGAAGAGTAAATTCTATTGACATTAACTTCCTATGAATTTCAGCACACAGATTATCCATTTAAGTCCCATYAAAATTAATGGGAATCATGTGACTCAAACCTCTGCATACTGAGCAGTTTCCTTAGTGTACTGAAGAGTCTGCATCCAGTTTCTGAGTCCCTAAACAAAATGATGGAGGCACAGTGATAATGTATCATTCAAATATTTTATATATTTAGTATATTGTAGGACTCTGAAGAAATATCTGTAAAATCAGCTTTAGCAACCAAAGTCAAAAATTCCAGGAAAAGTTTAATTTACAAATTTTGGTATGGTTTTGATAATAATGATAAAACTGACTACTGTACTTGCAATTTATTCTGTAGCTATATAATTTCTAGCTTAAATACACATAAGGAATGCAATAAATGAAACATTTTTTCAAAACAACAATTTAAGCTTTGTCTTATTTTTTAATAATTTGGACTTATTTTAAATGAAAGCCTATTACTAGATCATTAATATAAATATTATTTTAAAATGAGATTTTAAGGAAAGGTTGAATAAACTACAGCAAGACTAGGCAGAAGCTGATGGGATAACCTTAAAAAAAAAATCTATAAGCAATATATATTATATTATGCCCAAACAATTTGAAAACAAAGGGTATCTTTTACCTTTGAATTATATATAYATATGTATCTTTCTATGTCAATATTTAGAAGTCCACTGTCTTAATAAGAAGCTGTATTAGCATGGGGACAAGTGCTGAGTGTCTAAGTGGCAAATGGAGGCTCTCAAGATTTTCCAAATACTCTCTGAAAATCCCAATTCCTTCCCTTCTTCTTCTCCCTTCTCTTTTCTCCTCCACTTCTTTCCAGGTTGTCTTCTGCCTCTACATACAACTCACAGTTAACTCCTGTAAAGTTTTGAACTTCCTTATCTATCACTGGTCTCTAGGATGAGTTTAATATTCTTCAGGAGAACTGTCATTTTATAATACTTTTATTTTCCCAGTAAGGAGTAAGAATTGGAGCACTGATGTTTGGGAAATTTAAATTTAGTGACTTCTTTTTTGTTTCTACAACATGTCAATGAATGTAAAGTAGATGAGAAGGATTAAGATCCACCAGTGACAAGCCATGGACTGTCCTCATAAGAAGTGTAACAAATTGGTGCATATAGGCTATAATGGCCTGATAAAAATAATATTTGCTCCCAGGCTGTTATTCAAGACACTCAAAAGGCCTTAGAGGTATTACCTACTCAACTTCAGTCCATTCATGTGGCAAAAATAGGTAAGTAGGTAGATAAAGAGGGATAGGTTGACTGCCACTGTAACAATTTTCTCTGGATTTGATGCAAGTGGAATAGCAGAAAGAGAAGCAGTGGCCAGCTCTCTCAGTAGTGCATAAGAACAATATCCTTTCATTGCAGGAAGTGAAAGCTATGGTATTCAGCAGAAACTTCATCAGAAACTTCTGCACAATTGCATGTAACCTACATTAAATCAGAGCAGAGATGCGTCCTGGCCATAAAACCTCTTTCATGAAACAGTAGTTTTTTTCTTAGTAGCCAAAAAAAAAATGTTTTTCTAATTTAAGATATCAACARTACACACCTTGCTGAACCAAACTTATTTGTTTATTTCTGACTCAGGAAAACCTATCACTTCTGACCGTATTTGGCAATAGTTTTGGAGTCTTTCATAGTTTAATGTGATGAATATGAGATCAATTGCTATGAACTTCCACTGTCTCAATCACTCCTATGAAATACAACCCTGGCTGTTTCCACTTCACCTTGTCATTGCCATAAACTGGACGTACATTTTGGTTTATTGACAATGCTGAGAAAAGATTTTCACAGTACTTTGACTAGGAAGCATATCAGAAATATTTTCTGTTATTGCTATTATTAATTATTAATTTCAATGATTTCTTCATTGATTGGGTTTTCTGTTTTGAGATGCAAATACATAGATGAATGGACTTGACTCTGCTATTCTTGAAATTATCTGGRAATATGAAGGAGATGGTTTGGGTGCTTGATTTGTTTTTCTTTCTCCTGATGTTTTTCTTCCTCCTGATCTCCAGATCCTGTGCTATGGACTGGGGTTTGCACTGATCAGAAAGGATGCTGATATAGGGTATTATTGTCGAAGATAGACAATGAGAATTTACTCATCAGCTTGTGACACTTTTCAAAGAAATCCACTACCATCATACCAAAAACGTCAAGGGCAACCTCATTTGTGTTCCATGCAGAACGATTTTGAGTTTTGTACTAACATRCCTTGAATTTTTATTGCAAAAATGTATGGCTTCTTTTTAATTATAATACTTCTGAAAAATTTCAAGACTGAAATGTCTCTTACAGTCTTCATGGTCATGGAAGCAAAATTAAAGCTTAGTTAAAAAGGAAGACATCATCATGGCTTTGAATCTCTGATATTTGGGCATTAGCCCCAAATGTTTACTAATTATGCCCTTAAGTAACACCTCRGGATCAGAGAAGCTAAATGGGGTAAAGAACGTGAAGAAAAACAACTATTCTTCTTTAAAAAATTAAAATTGTTCATTCAATTAAAAAAACCCTTAATAAAAATCTGTACTTGAGTTCAAGTTGCCCACGGGAAGGTCTAATTCATGCTGTCCATTAATGAAAGCTTTATATGACCATTAAGGAAAAACTGACAAGTTATCAATCACAGCAACCTCAGTAATGCTTGTTAACATATATAAGRAAGAAAAGCTGGATACTTAAAATATACCCTAAATTTCACTTTCATAAGGACAGACTTAGTCAAATGCTAAAAGTTTTAAAAGATCTGTAATTTCAAGTTCTGAAACATGCTTTTAAATAAGGTACTGAAATTTCTTCTTTTGCAGATGATATGTGTATTGTTTGGTTAAATGTGAACCAATGCTGCCAATAAGTTAGTCATTGTAATACTTTCTTGAATTCTCTTAATATAGATACAATATTTTCTAAATTGGAACTTATAACAAACATTCATACAATATAAATCAAACATCAAGTTCTTGAACAAATTAAAACAAGTTCTATTTTTTAAAAAAAGAAGAAGGTGAAACTTAATAATTTTGAAAACTTACCTATTGTTCTCCACATTTAGAACACTACAGAGGTACAGTTATAAAGACAAAGTAAGTCTCATAATTCCTACTTATAAATTAAAACAATTCTGGGAACTAATGTATTTTTTTAAGATGCATTCATTTCAGATGCCTCTTTTTTTCCTTGCTGAAAATTTGCCAGTAGACATTGTGAATTGCATCCCACATCACTTAAAAAAGCAATTTACGTGTCTTAGTTAAAGTCAAATAACAGGATAGTACCAGAATGAGGGAAAAAATAAGCTTTTTTAAATTTAGAATTCTATTCTAACCAGTCCATCACAGCTATCTTCATGTAAACCAAACCCAGTGGATTCCTACCAAAACATATTCACTTTTGCTAGAAGACATTCTGAAAGGTTATGTAGGATGAACTGGTCTTGAGCATTGCATCTTCTTAGACTCTGAAAAAATTTAGTTTAGTACCACTAAAATAAAAATTTAAACTTCATGACTGTCATCTTTAACTTAGAAAACTGTGAAATCAGAGTGAGATTAGAGCTTCTGGTCAAAGTTACCAATACTTCTACTGCTTTTAAAGATGATGTTATTAYGCCTGTTGACACCCAGGATGTGAACATACTGAATGCCTGTCAAGGTAGAACATGGGTGTGAATTTCATAGAATTAGGTRTACTGATATTAATATGTGTGTGTATTTATTTTCATATTCCCCTTCCCCATCTGTGAATTTTAGTTTCTTAAAATCTTCTTCTTTCTTTATTGTTTACAYTCTGTGTTCTGAGTGCTCTTTCATTTATGCTTTGTCAACCTACACCACTGAAAAAATTCTCTGAACATTCCCTTTCACACTTCAGAAGCTTCCTTCATTTTTTTTTTTTTGTTCCTGATGGTTTATTCCTAAGCTTTTTTCTACTAAACTGTGCCAGAAGTTTATTTGTGTATTTTTACATAGTCTTCCTCTTTGCAAATATTAGTGGACAGTCTCTTAACTTCCCCTTCTTCCATCACTGCTGTGTACTTAATTTGCTTTTGTATAAACAAAACTCAGCAAATGTTAAGCCCACTTTTGTTATCAGTTTTGTCAGTGGTGATAGACGGGGTTCCCACCTGGCTGATTTCATCACAGAATCATAGAATGGTTTGGGTTGGAAGGGACCTTAAAAATCACCCAGAGSACTGGGCAGGGACACCTTCCACTAAACCTGGTTGTTCAAAGCTACCTCCAACCTGGCCTTGAATACCTCCAAGGATGGGGCATTCACAAATTCCTCCTGGTAACCTATGTTGGTATCTTACCACCCTTGCACTAAGGAATTTCTTCTCCACAGCTAGTCTAAACCTATTCTTTTTCAGTTTAAAGCCATTATGCCTTGTCCTATYACTAAATGCCCTTATAAAAAGTTCCTCTCCCTCTTTCTTGTAGTTTCTGCAAGTTTTTATAGTTTCTGGCAGTTTGACACACTCTTGGTGTGGGGCTGGGAGGAATTTCACAAAGAAAGCTTGGGTATTTTTTTTGCCATTGGCTGGTATTTTTTTGTTCATTTCAAAGGTAACAATCTGGTTTTCCCCATATGAACTTTGTTCTTTTAGAGGCATTTTCTCTTGTTCTGCTGTACATGACTGTCCTGCCCAGCCCGTACGTTAGAGACACTGATCTATCTAGTTGCCTTAACCCTTGACAGTTTATCTGTTCTGTGCAGTCTCTCTATTTAGGTGCCTATCTTGTTTTGAGAACCCATTTTTCATCCTCAATTTATTTTGCCCTATGCTGGCCTGTCTTTGCAGTGTTTACTAATCCAGTTTGGTTTATACAAGCCACTACCCACAATGATATTGCTTTCTTCCTGYTATGGGTGAGAACAGGAGCCCTAATATCTTCTGGAAACACTGTACCCACTGTTTTTGTTGCCACACGGATGCTGGCACTTTTATTTTGCCCCATGCATTCAGTAGCAGCTCTAATCCATCATGSTCTCCACAAGTTTATGTTCTGACATATATAACAACTCCATCATATTCATTTTATCGTTTTTCAAGCTTTTTTATGCCTAGGCAGCCAAATCTTTGCAAAAGACAATACTGTATGCTTCTTCCAGAAGCTGCAATGTGCAGTGCCTGAGATGTCATAGTCCTACAAGCTCTCAGCAACCTACCTCATGCAGACACCACAGTAATTTGTCCCTTGCTAAAAGTTAAAAGTAAAATGCAGGAATGGATGCTCTTATTTATATACCAACTGCTATAACCCTGCCTCTGCATTTCCTATCAGTGAGGTGACAAACTGAAGGAGAGAAAAAATTGCTCCAGGACTTTATTTACTTTTTGCASTGGATTATAGGCAGTGGGACTACAGAGAAATGACATTATATATTGGTAAGGTACAATTTCTTCCATAACCTACCATGACAGCTTGAAAATTCTAGGTCTTAATTGCTTGCTATAYATAATTTCCTTTCTCCCAGTCTAAAAATATACAGTGCAATAGTAGCAGAAAATACAGGACAACAGAGCTGACMGAGAATGAAATTATTCTATTATTTTACAAGCATATTTCTCTAAAGTAAAAGGTAAACATATACCATGAAAAAAAAGAAATATCCTAATTAATTCAGGACTAAGTGTGTGATCCTTAATAGAAAAACACCGCAACWGTTTAAAAGCACTAGGAAGTCCATGTTGTGTTTGTAATTCAAGAAAAAAATGGTGTTAAGTGGGCCACTGCACATTTCCCATGAGTTCTTTAAAATCATTACATCATATCCTTTTCTTCCTGTTTTCCATACTTCATAAATCTCATTTCTCATAAATCTAC
Source organism: Malurus melanocephalus (assembly GCF_030028575.1). Taxonomy (NCBI): domain Eukaryota; kingdom Metazoa; phylum Chordata; class Aves; order Passeriformes; family Maluridae; genus Malurus; species Malurus melanocephalus. Next base: position 193,536 of record NW_026623687.1, on the reverse strand, counting down.
AAAAGTATCTTTCTATATTTGAGCAATATCTGTAGATATAACTTTAACTGCAGATATAACCTTATTTCTTAAGAGTTTTTAAAAAATGCGAGTCTTTGAAAATATGTCTTTAAACCTATTGTGTCTCAGATCTGAAAATGTGTCTGTACATATGTGGTATTTCAGACCTTCTCATCTACCATCTACAAACARAGGATGATCAACTGAACTCCTTCCCCCTCAAAACAGGGTCTTTCAGGTCTACCTTTATGCTGGATTGAAATTTACTTCTGCTTTTACATTTATTTTCTCTTTTGCTGGCTTACTTGCCTTTTCACACCTTCCTATTTGTTAGTCATAAACACGAATAATTGTATTGAAAACCTGTGAATTCCACAGGTTTGAATACTTAATTTTTGGCATAACCATTCCAGAAGCAACAATTCTGTGTGACTTCCAAACCCTGTTCTTTTCGGTGGCAATGAATTATTTTGTGCATCCAAGATATGAAACTGTCAGTCTGCTGTTTTTTGAAGACAGAATTGAGGAAGTACATCTGATTTAAATAAATTTGGTTGTTTGAACGTTCTTAAACCCATACCACAAATATGTCAYTGTTTTCCTGCCTCTTAATGTGAGTCCAGCTGAATCCATTGGATTTTCATCCATTCRTGCACAGTTAGAAAGACAGGGAATTGTTGTAGGATATTATCATTACAATCTAGATGTAAAATTCTATTTTGTGGCTGCTGTGCACTCTGAAATTGTTGTACTTTGCATAGTTCATCAATAGTTGTTCTCTTTGGAACACAGCTATGAAGAGGAAAATAGAAAACTTTTCCTATTATCTTGTACTTGATTTCTTCAGTACTTCTAAGGAATTTTAATGGAAAGCATTTGCTGGAAGATAATGTTTTTTGCCAAAAAGTTTATATTTTACTATCACTGATTTCTTCTTCACAATATCTATACAATTGAATTATCCTTAATTGTTATTTATRTGCTTACTAAAGTGATTTTCCATTGCTAAAAACAGTTGTATAGTGCAGAACACTAGCTAAGCATGAACAGCTCCCAATGAACTACTGTTTAAATTACTGTTTAACAAAAGTTTCACTGGAACCCTTCAAAGGAGCATGATGGGACTCCTAAGCAAAAGAAGTTAAGGTGATTTTCAGGTGTCACCTGAGGTTCTCAACATCTCTGTTCTCTTTCTCTGAAGTACTTCTGGTTTGAATGAACTGTCTTGCAGCAGAACTGTATGTCTTATTTCAGAGGCAGTCTTGTCCAGACTTTGTGGAAGCGGTRCTCTCTACCAGTACTAGAAAACATCCCAGCACACCCATGGATTACACTTTCCTTTTTCATGGCAGCTTCACTCTGGTAGTGATAATCATCATGTGATTGACTGATTAAACACGAGTCTTTCTCCTCCTGTACCATTTCCAGCTGATGAGCTCCCAGCTTATAGCAGAAATTCTCGTTATTAGTCCCCTGAGTGCATGACCTTACACTTTGTACTATTAAATTTCATCTTGCTTCTATTACTACAGTCGTCAAGGTCATCTAATTCTTCCTGTATGAAATTCCAGTTCTTCTCGGTATGGGCAACTCTGCCAAAGTTTTTGTCATCTGAAAAATTTCATTAGCACACTCCCAGTATTTGTATCTGTGCCATTAACGAAGASATAAAATACTTGTCCTAAGACAATTCCCTGAGGAACTGCACCAGCAATTCTCTAAATTGATAGACTTCCTTTCAACAGAAGTCGTACTGGTGTCTAGTTTAAGCCATTTTCTCAATGTTACAATGCTTGTGCTAGTTACCCTATTTAACTGAAGGTAACTCAGATTAGAGTGGTTTCACATTAGAGTGGTAGAAGGGGAATTCCAAACAAGATGTGAAAGTGTGACCTAGGGAAAGCAATTCAATCAAGCCAGGCCTGCTTATCACCCAAATTGTTTGGAATGTTGGAAAGGAGAAGACAAAATCTGATTATATAACTATTAAATCTACTGAAAAACCTCAAATGAACAGTAGAAAATCTGAAAACAGAAATACCCCTAAAATATTAGTTTGCAAATAAAAAGACCTTTTCATATAGCAAAGTACTAATGTATTTCTCTATCCCATGTGTATTCCCACATCTAAACAATGCTGCTTTACATTCCCTCAGTATAGCATCATTATTTAAGCAATAGTGATGTAACGGTTCATTATCAGTTGGTTGTTCAATTAATGAAGTGCCTGAGGTAAAGGACACTGCTTTGCTTACCCAACACAAGGTTTTATTAAGAAGCAAGCATTCATCTTGGTCATGGCACCAATTCAGCATCTACTAAATTGACAGCTCTATCTGCCAATAAGTTTCTATCATGAAGAAAGTGGTATCTGCTGTCATCTGACAGGCGAACTTCATTCCCCACCCAGATTTAACAACTGAGACTCCACTACTGCAGAGAATGACAGTTCCATTGCCTTATAYCAATAAAACAGATTATCAGAAGTTATGCTTCTTGCCCCAAAGTAATTTGACTGTTGAAAGACACCATTCACAAAAATTGAGCCTCTTCACTGATTATTGCTTCTTATGTATGAGCAATTTTTTTGGTTAATTTTGATAACTGAGGTAACTTCACTGATATGGCGAAGACAATGGCCCGATAAAAAGCAGTGGTGTCTCCACCCATCTGATGTTGCAATGAATTTTATGTAAGAGGAAGGCAGACTCCCAGGTCTGAATCAGGGAGAGGTTGACTCTGTTTTGCTGTCCTTTCCCCTTCCAGCTCTCCAAAAATAATTTCATACAACTACTTTCTTAAATGTGAGTAGCCTAAACGATCATAAAACCCACATCTTCTGGTCAATGGAGTGACCCAGGTATGAAAAACTCACAAGAGAGAGCAACAGTGAAGGACCTCACCCAGCTGATGTGCTTGTGATAGCCGAATGGCTGAGAGGAGGATTAAATGAAGAACCAGGCATTGCAAAATTTTTAAGTTTTCAAAGAACTTTCTTAATATTTTTTTAAAAGAAAATCCATGAGGTAGAGACAAGTTCCTTATTTTTTATTTCTTATTTTTCCATCACATTGAGATACTTAGGCCCACATTTCAGCCTGGAGATCCACTGACAATGGTTAGTTTCTACCCAAGTGCTGTTATCTTGGAAACTGGGTGGAATCAGAACTTGGGGCCAAGTTAAACACATTGAATAGTATTTTTTTGTATCAGAGATTGTACAGTCCTACATAATTGTATTCACATTTTGGTTTATGTAACGCATTTTCCTCCATGACTCCTCCTATTTTYGCTTTGTACTTCAAAAATTCTTGCATCTGTAGCCACGGTGGATATAATTTTATACTACATTAGAAAAAAGAGTTTTTAAATTTATGTACTATAGGTAAAAAAACTTGTAAATTTAAACTAGAATAAGCCCACAGAATGAAGTCAAATCCTAGGTGGAGTTAGGATAGTTTTAAACTACTTCATTAATTGAAAGCTGGCTCTAACTCTGATAACTTGAGTCAATATTGTCAAATTTGATCAGCTTCTGCTAGAAAGCCATGCTCTGTTTTTGATTCATTGCAAGGAAAAAAAAATGCCTTTCTTGCTGTTCACAATATTTATGAATAATCACAAGTCTGTAGCTGATTACTTCTTTCTGTTATCTCTTCTTAGAGAAAAACACATATCATACACTGATGCTATTGCCTTCCCCCTTTCTGCTAATTTACCAGCGGCTTAAAGCTTCTTTGTATCTGGCAGAATAGCTCTACTCTTTTGCCTAATCCTTCAATCCAGCAACTCCACAATGTATCAGCAGTTGCCCAGGTTGTAAAGCAGTGCATGCACCTAACCCATCAGCTGAAAGCCTTTCYACAATATGTCAAGTATATCTGCAACATTTGTTCAAATTGAAATTTAGATGATGCTCTCTTCACATGCATCAAGACATTTTATATTTCTGTGATTTGGAGTTAATGTTTTTTCCAATCCCAGACAGAAAGAGAGTTCTGATTATCTATGGAGGATGATCCACAATCCTTTTCATTCGTCCTGGAAAGCAAATGAGTATGTTTACTCTGTCATCTGAAAGATGATACCTTGAAACCACACTATTGAGTCTGTCACAGCTGTGTTGGAGGGAGGTGACCCATATACTGATAGAAATGACTAGAAAATATAAAGCTAGGCTGAGATCTTGTTTAAACAAAACTAGCCCTGATGTGAACCCACTGGCTCAGACAATGGAGTAAGTAGTGATATCTTAACAGTTYATGCATTATGACAAGACTGCTACAACTATGAGCAACATATTAATTTTAATAATAATCTTCATAATATTCCTACTTTAACAYACCTTATCTGGAACACATTTTTGAGAGACATTTTACTACAGTGGTTATTTAAAACTTGAAAATTTMGACCACCTCAGACAGAAGGAGTATAAGAATTGGAATTAAACACAATAAATGGCATTTGAGATATGGTCAATGATACTACTATTTGTGTGTTTTTTTGCATAGCAGTTAACACTAGGAGAGGTCATTTTACTGTGCTGTGRTCTTTCCATCACAAGTCTTCACATTTCATCCCATTGGTCTGTCCTGAGGCCARTAACTTCTGTTTGGGTAAAGCACAGCTTCCAGCAAGAGAATCCATCTTGATCTGTAGACATTAAAAGATAGGGAAGTGATCATACAGTTTTATAACTTGTTCCAGTGGTTAACCACTCATGGTTAACATGTGGYTTAGCTCAGCTTCCAGCCTTTAGTTCTTCTTATCCCTTTCTTTGCCTGTTTAAATTTAGTGCTCTGTGTTTTCACATTGTGAGAGTATTTACASTTCCACAGTTACCACCCAGTCAAGTCACTGCTCAATCTTCTTTTTAATAAACTAAATAAGTTAAGCTCTTACAGTCTCTCCCTGTGGGTGTTTCATCCAACCTTGAATAATCTTCTGTCTCTTTTCTACAACATCTCCATATTTAAAGAAAACCCAGTAAACCAAAACCCTTTAAACTGTGGACAACAGAAAGGGAAAAAGTATTCTCTTATCTGTCTCAATATTGCTATATAAAGGTATACATATTTTAGATCCTGTTTTTCACTTGATTATTTATGGGATTACAGTTGCTGTTTTTCAGCATTATTCCTGTGKTTACCTCTTCACTGTGATACAGAGAGCTTCTTCAGTCAGTGTGTTTCTGAACRAAGATGGCCATCCTGCTGGGCTGGCCTGGACTTTTTTGCAACATGGGCTGGCTTTTTTATTATTTTTTGAATGATCTCATTTTACCAGTAATTCAGAATGCAGTTTATGGCTGTGTTGTCCTCATTATTATTTACTGATTCTCCAATCTTTCTGCCACCCACAAATTTTCTAAGAATGATTTATGTTTATGTTTTAACTCATGGGTGAAAATGTTGAATAATGCTGAGTCTAATGYTGATCCCTGAGGAGCCTCCTAGGATCACTTCTATTTGATGATGATTTACCTCTGACTAACTCTTTTTTGAGATCGTTCATTTAATAAGTTTTGCATTCATCTGCATTGTGCTCTGATGAACTTGTAATGTGTTATCAGTGATCTGAAACCAGATGTGAAAAGTGTTCTAGTTACARTGACAGCAATTCTAAGCACTCATTGGGAGAGAACAAAACACAAGCAGTTGTCCAGGTTGTCAAGCAATGTATTCCCCTCATCTGTCCACTGAAAATCTTTCTGTAGTGTGCTAAGTATTTTTACAATATTTATTCAAATATTTAGATGGTATCTTGTCACACCTGTGAAGATAGTGCATATATTTCTCCATTTATGAAATAAATTTAGAAAAATTGAAATGTTGAAAAAGAAATTAAGGAAAAAAAAAAAAAAAAAAAAAACCACCCCCCCCCCCCCCCCCCCCCCCAAAAAAAAAAAAAAAAAACCAAAACGAGGCAAATCACTTTTCAAACCCACTGTTCTATGGTTCTAATCCATTTTGTCTTGCAGCAGAGGAGGAAGAATAGCTGTGTGGGTCATCTGAGTTAATGCTTTGGAAACCCATGCACAGCACATTGCACAGCATGCCATCTTTTCCTTCTGTTCCAAATGGTGCACGTGTGGATACTACACAGGAACACTAATTCATTTTAAGACATTAGGTCCAGAGAAAGGTTTTCAAATACAAACGGGACTAGCATAATATGATTCATTTAGGCATAATCTGTGCATTAAAATTAGATGTGACTTTCAGCCATTATCTGCAARCACAAAAGTTTCAAATCTTAATATTTTAATTGCTAGTCTCTACCACTAAAGGATTTGATTGTCCTTAAGACATCTTAATAAAAGAAGGTTTCAAAATGCCACAAAGATTGCTTGAAGATTGAGCATTTAGGGTTGACTTTGTCACCTTGCCAGAATCATCTTGGATTCTACAACCAATGCAAAGTCACCAGAAATAAGAAACACAGAATTCCAGTTTATGCTGATGAACTTTCTGTTAGAAAGTAGAGACTGGTTATCAGTGGCATCATCTGCCTGGAWAAAAGCAGTGAATAACAGGGGCACAAACAGAGGCAAGGTGAGATAAAATATATCATTCAGCACTCATATGTACTAGAGAAACAAAAAATCCAAAACAGGCTAGTGCAGATAAGTTCTGAGGACACAAAATTATCATTAGTGGGCCTTTGCAACTGCTCACAGACTTTAAAATAAGTGCATTGTAAAGGTATACCTGAAGAATTGCAAATAGATGTGAACTTGCTTTTCTAAATGATCTACTGATTACTAAAACCCAGCAGTTTCTATATTGGGTTTAGCCAAAAGTATGCCCTTATCAGAAAYGTTAGAGATCTTGATAGACTGATTGAAAGACATTCTAGCAAATTGATGTAGTTATTCACTGATTTTTCCTCCAGCCCAAACTTACCTGAAGGCAGCGCTGATGTTCTCAAATGGACCGGCGGCTATGTTCCTAAATCCTCTTCTAACTTTCTTCTTGTTGCTTAAGATTGCATATTTGTACTGTAGGACCAGTGCAAAGAATGATAAACCCTTAAAAAATTCACACAACTTAGCTTTCATCAGATTAAGGTACCTTAGCAACTAGAGTAATACTTTATCTATTTTCAGTGGGATTTGGTTCTCTTTATAGCACCCTTGAACTGACCCCGATAGCTGGTGTTTCTATCTTTTATCAGCCCTGAGTCTTTTGAATCGCCAGGTTATTGAGTTGYGAGACCCTGCCTTCTTCACATGTGTACGTAAACTTGCTTATCCTTGCCACCCAATTTGGGTCTTTAATAAAGTGCCAGGAAAGGTGCATCTAGGTCCTATCTGCTGTGTTTTGACATCAATCCCATAGGAGACTCATGGTCAAAATCTGATAATGCTTACTTTATTTTCAGCATGAATTTATGATAACTAAGTACCATTTATAGCTTACATGCTGATATGGCATCCTTTTCTTTTCTTTTTCTTCCCTCGCTATCCCATTCTTTGAGATCTTCAAAATGCGCACTGCAGCCTCCATTCTTTCCTATTCACTGTCTGGGATCTTTCCATATAAATGACTCATCATAGAGAGGAGTGGCATTTTTGCCCTTTGTGGCGTACTCCTTCAGTGCAGTAGCTATGGATCTAAATAAAAGGCAGCATGTTTCCAAGCAGTTTTTTTCTCTCAGGGCTTACTCGCTAAAATAGAAACCCAAGCCCACATGGTGATCATATTTGCTACCTCAGGGACTAATTTTGTTTTACCTCCTTTCCTGTATTCCAAAGCTTCATTGCCATTATCCTCTTGCTCCCCATGCACTAACAAAAAGATTTTAATGCATTCATTATGCAAAATCTTGTCTTTTGTGACCTTTGCCAAGAGTGCCCCCAAAGGACTGGCCAGGCTTAATAAGCTCACAAATAAACTACGATGTCAGCCAAGGGCACTACTGGCCAATTGAGCCTGCACCATTGCCCTCTCCCCAAGCCCCCACTTCACACCTGAGATACCCCGAGGTGGGATTGSGGGGGTGTTGTCTGCCCTGAAAAACTGCTAATCCTTTCCGGCGGCTCCCAGCTAGGCAAACAATCCCCTTTGTGAGGGCTGGAACAATCACACAGGCAATATTGCCTTTTGCCGCTTCTGAGATAGACTCTGCCTTCCTTTAAGTTCCTCTTTCTCCTCTCTCCTTGGCTACATTGTTTAATGCTTTCATTCTTCTTATTTCATTTATGTTATGTCCTGTAAAAGCTTTGTCATGAGCGAGCCAGCTGGGTCATTGGAGGAAAGRCACTCTCTCATCAGATCCCTGTGTTAGTCCATTTTCCTCCTGTCCAGAGTTATTGTCTAGGTTCTGTGGGGAAAACATCCGCTCCCCCATTCAGTGGTTGATGCTGTGACAGATTACAGCAGTTTCTGTCTGTTAAGCAGTCAGGCAAAAAAAAAAAAAAAAAAAAAAAAAAAAAAAGAGTAAAAGGGATATAGCAGCCTCTTAATTTCATATATAAAAGATGCAGATAAAGTATATAACAAAGAAAGAATGACACAGCTGGTAAAGAATCTGAATTTATTGTGGAAGAATATAAACTTGCAAAACTTTAAAAGCAATCATCCTCATAAAAAATAGATATTACAAATGTTAATGCAAATTATTAGTAAATCTGACCCCTCTACCCCACTATGACACACATTTAAAATTTATTATGGAACACATTCAGGGGAATAGCTTTAGGGAATTCATTGCTCATCTTTCTCTTTCTTCCTCCATCTCACACACTAGCAGTCTCCAGACAGCTTCTCTGAATTCTTCAGAAATACTGCCACTCTGACCTCTGTACCATAGATCCATTGACTTACTTCATTTGACTGTCTGGAGTGACAGCTAAGGTACTGGTACAACATGTTCCCACAACTTCCATGGCAGKGTACACATCTTATTTTCAGTTCACCTCTATATTATAATGCAGAATATTAGGASACAGATTGCTTAAGTAAAATATTTTTTAACTTCTGATGTTTTAATAYATATATTGTTCAAAGAAAATGCATGAGCAAACCATGGGCTTTAGTTAAAAGTGGAATTCAACTTACAAAACTCACCCAAGTTCTATTTGTGAGTTCTTGTCAAATGCCTTTCAACATAAGGAAAAGTTTTAGATATTGAACTGCCATTAGCTGCAATGGGATTTAAATAAATAACATTTTTTAATGTGTGTTTTTGTTTGTTTATTTGTTTTATCATTATTTTCCAAAGATATCCAGTTTGTTCCATAATTTATCTGAAAACTTATAAGGTCTGGGTTTATCTCAATTTAGARATTGGAAGAAAAAAAAAAGAAAGGAACACCCTGAAATGATGATACGTATTTTTTTTCCTAAATCAGCTAGTAAATTTGAAGCTGTGTTTTCATAGATCCTGAAAATTCAGACTGTGTTGTGGGAGCTCAACAAYGTAAAAATATAGTTCTTGCGTTTAAAACTCCCTTAATAACAATATCATACAGCTCTTCCTGATGCCATAACATCAAAACACCTTCTCTGACATTTTAGAGGAAGGAGACCCCAAAACAAAACCTTCAAACCTTTCCTCATTTTATCAGGACTTTTACCTGGTTCCATTTGCAAACTTCAAGAAATATATATTCGTTAATCTGACAGGATAAGGCAGTATCAGGAGAACACATTTCCCATATGTGAAACTGGAGTAGAGCCATTTATTCTTTTAATGTGTGCTTCAGACACTCGTGCTGCACACAGTAGGTAAAAATTATCTGTCCAGAAGCTCAGGAAGAAAAAAAAGTACCTTTCTTCAGCATTTCTGGAAAAGGCCTCCAAATGCTTATTAAAATGAAATGAAAGCAAGGAGACTAGGAAGGCTAGAATGTTCATCAAGATGTGGGAGAGAAAAAAAAAAGCAAGGAAAACAAAAGGCACTTGTCAATAAATACAATAAACACCCATCCTGTATTACTGCACTTACTGAGAGCCGACAATGAGCCTCTGGCAGCAGTGAGGTGTGCAGACAAAAGGCCCTTGAGAAGTTTACTGCTGCATGCCGCATAATAGTTGAAACCTGTGAGTGTTTTTCAAGGTTAGGCACAAATAAAGCAAAATTTCTTTATTAAGGTTCCAAATTACTCATCTTCTCCTACCTTTCAGTCCATTGTCAGGGCTCTGAGTACTGCAACTGACCTTTGATAAACAGTCATTTCACCACAGTGATGAGACTACATAAAAACTAGTCTGCACAATATAATGCAGATTAACTGAGGGACATTCCAGCTCTTCTTAAAAATAAGCCAGAATGACACCAGAGAATTTGCTCGTAATTTAGCTCATTGCATGTGCACATATTCTTTGTGCATGAAATTTCTTTCCAATGAGATAATTTAAACAATGAAGAAATGAGATACATCTATCAAGCAATTCTATATTTCTTTCAAAGGAGAGTCCAGCTAATGTTTTGTCACAGGTGTGAAAGAACTGATGATTCAGTGTTCATCTGCTTCACTTGTAATGAGGCTGAGCTGATGTTTAAATACAGAAAAAAAACCCCTGCAAATGTGAAGCTGATACAGGTTGTGTCATTAGCAATCTTCACCCTTCTGACTGAAGTTGGTGAGTAAGCTGGTAGTGTAAAGCTTGCACAGTTTCCTAAGAATAAAATAGAGTATCTGTTTTGATCAAGAAATCTTTCATCAATAGTTTGTCTAACCTCAGAGATCATTAAAAATATCTGTAACACACAAATACAAATAGCATATTTTGTGGCATAAGAGATCAAACAGAGTAATGGTGTCATGCWGAAGGTAGTCTGAAATACTGACAAGAGATCTTGCTGAATTAATTAGGCTATAAAGTTTCATAAGCAAAGAGCTTTAAAAGGCATGGCATTATTTAGTATTTATATGAAAAATTATCAATATCAATTTCCAAAGGCATTTTAGCCCACTAACAAGAAAAGAAACAGGAAAAGGATGAGAAGATTACCAGGACTGGTACTCGCACATTTTGTTGTGTTGCCCTATCCAGTTCCTGTCGCTATAGATGCTCCCAATTTATCTTGTTCTCATTTTACCGGAGAAAAAATCATAAAAGGCACTAGAGATGAAATGATCAGTATTATTGTCAAGGCATTTTAAACAAGAATGCAGAGTCCTTGGGCCAGAGCTCTATCAGTTCAAGGCAATCTTTAATCCAGCTTTGTTTCTTCGCCCTGTGTTCTCAATTTTTGTGTCTTGATGCCCATTCACATTGAAGTCTCTAAATTACATCACAAAAGGCAGTTGTCTTTCCAGAGGAGAAGCAGTAAAATTGAAGTAGAATAATATCAGACATTATTACTGAAATGAAAAAAATCCTAAAGTCCGTGAAAATAAAATCTACACTTGAGGATTCAGATAATTTATTCATCTAAACAAAATGCTATAGGCTATAAATAGCATTGTAAAAGGCCAAAGTACCACAGGAAACAATTTTTTGAATTCCACCTATAATTTCAGAACTTTTAGATTGCACTTGATGAGGAGAAAAAATGTTTTTAAGATTTAAGTGACTTTATATTCCCGATAGTTTCAATAGTATCTGATGGTACTCAGGGCCACTGGAAAATCTATTCATATAAACATTATCAATATTTTTATACTGATATTAATGTATTAGTTATATTATCTCTACACATAATCATGAGTATTTCTGACTGTAGTAYCAGAAAATCATTTCTTACAGGGGCAGTTAAAAGCATAACTATTCTGACAGTGCATATACAATGAATTCTCTGGTGTCATCTTGAACAAATATGAGGAACACATATAAAATACAATAAGATTAAACAAAACAAAATAATAAATACAAGATAATTAGAAAAGCTTTATTGGTACCATTCTGTCTKGTTTTTCTCGACTGATTTCACTGAGAGCAAGGTCTAAATCCAAGATGTGTATTGATTCATATTTTTTTCTATAACTTGGGACAACAAAATGATTAAATGACATGAAAGAAAATATCAAGTAAAATAAAAATACCACTTCAGTTGCCTTATGCCATATTAGTAAAATCGAGTAACTAGCTTGTGGGCTGTCAGTGTAATCAGWGTGCTGCTCATTTCTGAAGCTGCTTCCTCTGCTAAGAATAAGCCCCAGAAAACATTCATGGCAATYGCAATTTCTGAGGCACGCAGTACAATTTATTTAGGCAGTCAAATTTACGCAGTTTAACAGATTCCTCGATTCTTGTCTTGCTTTTTCATTAAGCCCTTTAAACTGGACTTCTTGTCAATAAATAAAACTATTGACGTTAAAAGGTCACATCTCTGACCTTTCACATGTTTCTCCTGCGCTGTATCTATATACACTGTATACTTTACTTCGAGAAGAGATTCTTTTATTTAAGAGAGCTTAAACTGTTCAAATTTGTAATGTACTGGGGATTTTGGAATATCTAGAGGGCTTAGTGGATAAAGAACTGACCTTTCATCTCTGAACTCAGTCCCCATCCAACCTAAGATAAGTGGGAGAGTTTTGTGTCAGCTGCCCATGTGATAAAACTCGCTTTCCCTTGTATCATTCAACACAATTTGCCATGACTGGCAGTTTTTTTCTCTCAAGAGAAGCGCACTGAATATGGAAAATGAATTGCTTCTGTCTCTTGAGAGGGTGGTCCTCCAGGTTAGGCTTTGAAGTTATAAATGGGAAGTGCTGGAAAGCTCATATTATAGTTGGTTGCTAGCTCCACGTCAAATGTATGGATAAACAGTGGGTCCCAGTTTTAAATCAGTGATCGCTGATGATTTACAAACACAAATATATACCCCTTATGTGATTTTTCCTCACCCAAATGAAACTATGTGGTGTAGTCCAAAGACGATACAGTCCAAAGTAATTCTAAGGACTAAGCTTGCTGCTGTAGGTAGTAAATTTTGACGCATATCACAGGAGAATATGTTTATATGTTTTCCCCTAGGGAAAGAACTTCTCCAGACTTCCAAAGAAGTACAACTCCTTTATTTCACTCTACATAAGATTCCTGATACAACAGTGGGAGGGTTGGGGGCGCCCACTTCTGCCTGAGCTGGAGCAGCTTCCAAGCAAATGGCTCTGAGGGCTGTGTTCCCCAAAGCTGCAGAGCTGCTCTCCTCTCTCCAGCTGAGCCTCACGGTGGGGAGCGCTCATCGACAGGCAGAGCATTAGACCCAGTAATCAAACACAGTGGTGCCCAAACCACATAGCTGGGTCTCTGCTTTCCTCTGGATATGGTGCTTTTCCACTGGGAATAATTTTTTAAAAAGAAGTTTTGATTTGTTTTGATTAGAATTATGTACTGAGTCTTTGTGACAAACTTTAAAAAGAAACGAACAACCTGAAATGTGAATTCAGTTAATTTCGTTACTGAAACTCAGAACCTGCAATCAGTTAACATGCACCCAGTAATTAACTGGATTTTTTCTGTCTAGTGAATGTATTAATTATCTGCAATATAACATAATGCTCCCTTTTCTCTTGCAGTCCTTGGAACTAAGTTTGTTTCATCTGATACTTTTTATGACTTCAGTAATGTAAAACCATTTWAAAAAATAGCAGTAGAAAACTGCTCTGCAAGAATTTCTGGAGACAAGGTATTTTTATGCAAAAGAAAACCCACCTTAGTGACATTCATTGATTAATTTTATCTTTATGATTTATCTATACATCACATAGATGGAATTTTTTCAGAAATGCTGTAAATTGCAATTTGAAACCATGTTCCCCTATTCCATGTCTCATGGCTCTGATCTCATGTTTAAAAATCAAGAGAATAAATTTCCTTTAAAGATAGTGACATCTTTGGAATGTTAATAATACAAAACTTTCAAAAGGTAAAATTATTTCTTAGGTGAACTAGCAAAGCAGCAGATTGACTCAGTCCATTTTGCACCTTTGTGCTAGAGAATGGCTGGGTTTAAATTACAGCAGCTTCAGTCTTTGCTTTTCAATCCCTTAATCCTTAAGGAGCAGAGGTTTCGGTTCAAGACAACTTCACACAGAACATAARAAAAGATTCTGTGAGCCTACCTCAAGTATGATGATCATTTTTTCAGCTGTAATCTTTCACTTGCATCCCATAGCAAAAAAAATATCTGAGGAAAAACCAGTGTCAAATAATTAATGCATTTTCAGTGAAGGGCTCCTTTCCACTATGGTTTAATACATGTGCATGAAAAGCAGTAAATGCTTTCATGTGAGCCACTTGCAGATATTYGTACCTATGGTTTTCATCACTATTTTTCTGGTATTCCCTCATATTAGAGAGCCTTTGTGATATGCCTGAGCTTGAATGGAAAAGGAAGCTAGCCTGGGAGGTTTTACATCTGGTAGCCAAAACCATTATTAAACAAGCTACGTCAGTTTTTAAAAAAGCTACATAGGTCGAATCAGGGCAATTACGTTCTGATCTAAGTCGCATACGTTTGGCAATTATTTCCAGGTGTTCTTGGGACAACATATTTTCCCTTTCTGTAATTAATATTTTGATTATTAATAGGGCTGCAGTGAAATGTCAGGGGCCTTTCTGCTTGTCTTGATTTCATAAAAATTGTAGTCATGACAGTAATCATTTGACAATGCTTAGGTTTTAAAGCATTATGCTATTTTGTTTTACAGCTATTATTTAAAGTATAGTTTGCAGGTAACTGTGTGTCTCTATACTCATACGTACCTACGTATACATCTCAGAAAACTGTAAAAAACTCCCTTGAAAATTTATAGTAAATGGTTGGAGTGGACAACACAACAGAACAATTTTGAAATATAATAACAAAACATAATGAAAACCTGTATTTATATTCCTGCCTATCATTTTGAGCCTGTTGTTATTTCTTAACGTATGCAAGATTACAGTTGGGCATTCTGAAAACTGTATAATTAGTCAGTGTATGAGTAAGTATTCTTTGCTAATAGAAAACATTCTGACTAACCTCAAAAGTCCAGAAGCCATTGTGGTTGGCACAAACAAATCATAAAAATGTGAAAAAAAAAAAGGAAGGGCAAAATGCCAAATTTTAAAAAATCACAAAGACAGACATTTATGGAGGAATGACGAGTGTTTTTTTTTTTTTTTTTTTTTTTTTTTTTATATTGTTTCCTCTGAATTTATAGGGAATGTTCTATGACATTAGATTAATAATTTTAAGTCAACATTTTCTTTTTTATCTTTCATAAGTTTATGCTAAGAAGTGCTGACATCTCAGAATTAGAGAACTCCATTCACAGTCTCTTCTGTTTCAGCTGGCTAAAGTAATGCATGACACTTTCTGAAGAATGCAAAATGTATGCAGCAACACAGAGTTAAAAATTTTATTTTTGATCTTCAAACATTGTTTGACCTTAATCAATGTCTTCCAACAAGCTTAATATGACATAGCCCTGAAACAAAAACACAGAGCTCTCGGGTGAGGCTCTGGAATGAAAAAGCTGTGATTATTAGTCCTCTGTGTGATCTTTTCAGATTGCACTGATGAGATGAAGTTTAATCTCGTTTCTCTCCTCTCCAGTACCACAAACCACAGGCAGTTTAAGGCAGCCTGGAAATCTCTTACATCTGGAAGAGCAATAATTCATGGGATTTCACTTGACAGCCATGACAGGCAGCAGGGCAGCCAGAAACAACTGTCTCTTATGTTGTGCTATTTGCAAAAAGTCAGAAGAGGAGGAGCAGGCACAGGACCACATCCTTCTTTAGCATATGTTAGAGGAGGAAACCCTTTTATTTTCTGCCAGATGCTCCATGAATAGGTCCTAAATATTACATAGACAGTAGCTATCGCTTCCAAACAAAATTCCTTGGTGTCTGCTAAGCTGCAAAGCATATGAAGGCCTATTGTCTGGCAAAGGGTCATGGTTAAATTTGCACAGATTTCTTTTTTTATAGATATTTCAGATTCTACGTTATGATTTATAGGCATTTGCACACCCTGCTGTGCATGAATATGATACCATCTTCTGGGCAGGATTATTTCATGAAATGTATATGGGATTTAGCTACAGTAACTTTTACTGGGCAGCTTAGAATGGCCGGCAAAGTACTAGAATTTACTGCAGCACAGCTTGTGCTGTCAGGCTCATGGCTGGTGTTTATGATTTCTGCAGAAGMAGAAATAAACAACTTCTCCTTAATGGCTCTCTTTATGTGTAGGCAGCAGTAGCTCTATCTGGTCTCACAACAGTAGCTGGTGCAGTGGTCTGTCCCATTTCATGTGGAACCAATGTCTGAAAATTTGCATTTCTGCTTTTCTGAGTTTTCGGTGGAAGCGACTGGGAATGAATAAATCAACTGCAAATGTCTGAATGAGTAGCATTCCATTCTACTGCTTTTTCATGCTATAAATACATCTGGTTGAAATGGCCAAGTTTTGGAGTAAGAGCAAAATGATCAGATTTAATCTTAGTTTGTCTTAGAGCCTATACCCACACCGTAAATACCCTGATATCAACTGAGACCTACTTAAATTACTGTCTTAAGGAAGGAGACCTGTTTTCTGAGTGTCTGTGGTCAAGTAGCTTAATGAACATTTTTATAGGCATTTACATACATATTTAAGTAAAGGCTGAAAAGTGGATAAGTTACATCAGCCTGCAAACAGATGAAATGAATATCAATTCACCTTGCTTATATCTGCATATCTATAAAAAGCAAAATAGTCATAATGTAATTGTCTAAGTAAAGTTTTTTTGATGTAACAACTGTTTTTAAAGTTCAAAAGAATGTCGACACACACACTGTATATATAAGCAGGCAGAAAATACTTTTTTTAAAAGAAATGAGACAACTACTCTATGCCAAAGAAAAACAATTCCTTTGCCAAGCTACACATTGTTAACTTAAAATGTGTTCCATGTGGAAGTAGGAAGACTGATCTGATGGAAAGGCTAGTGATTTAAAGTCAGCTGGCTCTGTGCCTGTCAACTACACATTCTGGCTTCCAGTTTTACAGCAAGAATTGGAAATATTTAGTTCCTTTTTTCTTTTTCTTTTTTTTTTCCCTTAGGGAGGGGTAGGTCATAATTCTTTTTCCTTTTCTAGTGATGCAATGTATTTACCAATAAACTTGCACATACAATCACCCAGACTTTAAACAAAGAGAATATAATTTTGAATCACTTGTACAAATCTCATTCTGTATTTTAAGGACTTTGTTTTAGATTAGACGCATTTTCCAAGGAGAATTTAACAACACTTTTCTAGGAAGTTTTTCTAGGAAGAAATTGTATTATTCTGTCTTTTCAGTATGGAAAAAATATAAAGACATGTTTATATTCTGAGGGAAGTACAGTACGTTGCAGGTTACTATATTTCACCTTTCATTCTGTCAWTATTCTCTGACCAAGCCTTTAATTTTTGCCCCCCTTTCCTGCACATAAGGCACACAGTAGGGTCTCTGTATGTGGCCTAAAAGATACTGCAAACACATAACCTTCAGATAGACAGGAAGAAAACAGCTATACCACTACACCTGGTGATATCTTAAAAAGAGGCTATCACCCCACGGTATTTTCTGCAAGATTCGCAAAACTTCTTTTGTTATTCACATTAAACTTAACATCCATCATCCTGTTTTAGTACATATTTTCCAGCACATGCTGCATGGTAATTATGAATACAGAAGGTTCTATTCATCGTGGAGTTTTTTTAACATTCTTTAGATACACAGAGCACTATGAGGTTGAATTTTGATTACTGTACTAGATTTCTGCACGCAAAACACACTTAAAGCACATTTGCTTCTCTTTTTAGTTTTAAAATATTCTTGTAACATCTAGCAAATTTCAGGATACTTAAATGGCAGAATTTCAGACACAATTCAGCCAGAGCTGTTTACTGCAAATATGACTGTAGAACACCTCCTTTTTTTTTTCCTTTTTGCTAGAATACCCACGTTTTATTTATGATTTTGGATTTTATTTCACAGCATTCCAGTTTAGTTTAGCACGATGTATTTAATAACCATGTCTACTGTCTTAATTACCCTATAAAGCAGGGTTCCATTGGCATTTGACCCTCCACAGCATTCCAGAGAAACTGCAGGACCATGATAATTACCAACTGCCTGTGAGAAAATTAAACAAAAAAGGCCTAACTTTTAAACCACCATTTTAAACGACCTATTACATCTCAGGAATAAATCATTGATGAAATAGCCTGCTTAACAGGAAAATAGCTATTCCATAGCAAAGAATTTCCCCTTGCATGATCATGAAGAGAATATTAAGTATTCTTCAGCTCAAAAGGTTAGGTTTTATGTCTGTCCAATGCCTTTTAATGACACATTTTTGTGTAATTTTACTGTAATCAAAGCCTTTTCCTATGTAGGTTGTAGACTATGACTATTTTGTCAGTCTTAAACATTTTACTAGTCAAAGAATAGAAAATCTATTTAAAAGTGTACCGAGAAAATAAAACGTGTACCAAGAAAAAAGTATTTATAAATCTTTCACCATTAAAAGAACCTGCATTAATGTAGCTTGATTTCCTTTGATTAACATAGACATTTGCTGTATATTTTTCAAAAAAGTGCTCATCGATTTAAACTCATGATAGTACACTCTATTAATTGATAACACAGTTTAAAAAAGCTAATAAATTTTGAAAATCTAAATCATGGTTTGATTTATTTGATCACACTCTCTTTATTCTGTATCTAATGGCAATTACTATACCATCCCATGATCTATTTCTTATTGCTATACTTAACAAGAATTCTATTTCATCTATCTTTTTTCTAAATGTCAGTTTGTGTTTTTTCTAAATAATTAATCCAGGTTGAACACTGACACTAATTTCCAGATCAGATTAGGTAAGCACTCCACATAGTGTACTTAGGATCAGAAAAAAAAAGTTGCTTTTTAGATTATACAATTAAAAGTATTATTTTTTCACATTTACATGTAAGATACAGGATATAAATCAAYGGAATATACATTACTTTTTAAATTATTTCCAGAACATTTTCTAACCCTCCTTAAAACATTTCACTTGAAAGCGTCTCTGTTTTCAACAGAAGCAACTAGAAATGTAATGAACAAAGAGTTTACGGAAGAGCCAAGCCACAAATGAAACTTGAATAGTTTTAGAAGGGGAGCTTGAAAATAATTCTGTGTTCAATCAGAAATAACCCTTCTACTCTGTGTCTTATAGCTTTAAAAAAAAAGAAAAAAAAGCCTCGTGACATCTATCAGCATGGTTTAAGGCCTCTGGCCACAACTTTTATTTAAATTCCAGTTTAATTTATAATCCAAAGCAGAGATTAAATGCATAGCAGGCAACTGAATCCTAGCAGTATATTACAAACTTCTGGGTTTGATGATCCCAGTGCAGTTGTTCCCAGCCCAAATTTGACACTGCTATACTATTGTTCCCATACTGTCTACTGAAGTACCACCTGTGTAATCACTTAGACTAGAGCTGGAGTTACCACTGCAGCATGGGAATTTTTGGAATAACATGTAGTTTAGAATCATAGGAAAATAAGAACAGCCATAATGGTTCAAACCAAAGGTCTAGCTGGTCTCATATTGTGTCTCTGACAACGTCCTGTACCAGATGTCAGGGTGAGAGGATAAGAACCAGGCAAGCGTGTAATACCGTTTCCCATATTCATCTGCCCTTTAGCTGTAATTCAGACTTTTTGAATGAGATTCTTTTGTATTTATGTTTTTTCTCAATAAACTGGAACACATGACATTTTTAAACATCCACAGTATATTGCAYTGAGTTCCAGAGCTTAGCTATATGTTGTATAAACCTCTTGTTTATTTTGAACTTTCCAGCTGCTTTTTTCATCTGGCAGCCCACAKGCTTATATAGGAAAGTGCAGGGGATCAATACTTCCCTATCTGCATTTTCCAGGATGGTTAGAGATTTTGTGGACACTTATCAGTTGCTCCCTTAACTCTTTTTTGTGGTGGGGTTGAGGTTTTTTGCTGGTTTTCTTTTTTCTTT
>NW_026623687.1:165249-173083 GCF_030028575.1 Malurus melanocephalus | reverse complement strand
ATTTCTTAATTATTTATCTTTCCCATAATGTAGTGTCCTGACCTATTGAATAATTTTCAATGTATGGAAGCATTTCCATAACTCTGATCACTTTCATTGTTCATCTCTGTCCTTTGTTTGGGCAGTTACATAGTATTCTTTTYGGATAGAAGAACCAGAAATGCCTACTTTGTTGTTTAAAGTTTTGTGCAGTAATTAAATTTAATTATATGCCATATGATTCTGCCTACAGGAATGTGTACAAGWGTCCAAAGTCATAGTAATTTTTATTTCTCTGACACTGAAACTCAGTGTRGTTGGTTCAATCCTGAGAAAAGGCTAATAGCCACATCATTTGAGTGTTTAGCACATACTAAGTAGCTTAGTCTTTTTGGAGCCTAAATTCTCATGCTGTAATTAAGTTCYATAAGGCACTTAACTGAGCATCTGGCACACTCCAATTGCCTGTACATTTCCAGTATAAAACCTTGGTGCAAAATTCTTCACAGCTAGTGCTTCAAATCATTATCCAGAGTACCAGTCTAGTCTGCAGCTCAGCTCATTAGGATTTCATCTAAATCTCTATACCCAGATGTTGTTAAGGAGAACTGGTCCTTTCAGGGACAGTTGGCTCCATCTTTTGAAATCAAAAGTCATCTGAGATGCCACTAATCCCTTCAGCTCAGGTGCTGTATGAAGCAGATTCTTTGGTCAGTTATGGAGTAGYATTGCTGGCATTATCATTTTTACATAGGGATAAGGGCTAAAAATCTCCCTTTGAACTGGGCATTGAAGAGTATGAGTTGAATTCACATGATCAACTCCCAAGATTGCCACATGAAGAGTTTCAAGAACCAGTAACAAAGCAGAAAGCTTTCAAGTCCCCTTGGCTAGCTATTGACTGGAGAACCTATGGAAAATAGTCTCAAAAAAGTAGGGGAGCAATGCCTCTCTGTGGTTGCCTAGATGTCATTGTAGGCCTCCAAACCTTGGGCCCTGTTTCACACCATGTTTCTTGTCTTTCTTCTCTCATTAAAATTAGGCTTTTCCTGGCAAACAGAAAAAATTCCTTTTAGCCCTGCCAAAGTGAAAATGATCACTAGTCTGGTGATCTAGGCTTTATCTTGTTCTTCGTGTGCCTGGAAATGGTTTCCAGAATTAGTTACTCCATCACCTTGCCAGAGACTGCAGTGAAGTTCATAGGCCTGCAGTTCCCTAGGTCCTTGTCTTTATTCAAAAGTGACACCTCCTTTCCTCCACTCCTTGGGCACTTCTAATTGTCATGATTATTCAAAGATTATTGAGGGGCCTTGCAATGAAGTCATTCTGCTACCTAATAGCCCTGCAAAGGGCCACAAGGATGATAAAGGGACTGAAGCATCTCTGTGATGAGGAAAGGCTGAGAGAGCTKTTAGTGTTCAGTCTAGAGAAGAGAAAGCTCAGGAGGATCCCATTAATATTATATATAAATGCCAGAATGGAGGGTCAAAGAGAACAGGCAGACTCTTCTCAGTGGTGCCTAGGACCAGAGGCAATGGGGACAGACAGGAGGTTTCCTCTGGACATCAGGRAACACTTTTTCACAGGGAGGTTGTTGTGTCTCCATCCTTGGAGATATTGAAAAGTGGTATGGACGTGGTCTTTTGCAACAAGTTCCAGGTGGCCCTGCAYGAACAGAGGGATTGGACCAATGGCCTCCAGAGGTCCCTTTCATCCTCAACCATTTCATGTATATATAACCTTGCCAAGCAGATCCTGATGATCTCATCTTCATCTAAGTTAGCCTGTTCCACAAAGGCTGATTTTAGGAAAGATTTGTAACCAAAATAGGGACAGAAAAACACCAAAGGTAAGACAAGCAAAGCCTTGATTTCCTCTTTTTTTTTGTGATGACTTTGTGTCATATAATCAGGGCAGTGACAGWGGGTAGCAGTGGCAATGGCCAAATAAAGGATCCATTTAAATAAAGAATGACTTCCAGAAGTTTAATTTGAATTTTGAATACAAAATAAAAATGGACATTTTCAAACTTTTGATTGAATGGACCTGCAAGTTGCTTGAATKTACTGAAAATAATAGCGAAGAAAAATCAGCAAATGAAGAAGAAACAAAAAATGGAGTAGAAAACCAGAGTGATATCATCTTTGATGACCTTTTATGAGAAGAAATATAGAATTCAAACATCTTCTTCTTCAAGGTGAAACATGCTTCCTTCATGTTCCCATCAAGTTCCAGTAATATAGCTGCATAAGGTGGAATAAGGGTAGATTTTTGCTTAAAATTAAACAACACACATACACACAAAGTCTCAAAACCAAAACCCAAAAGAAAATCCRTACTAGCTATATTAGTAGGAAAATAACAAGGCAAGTGGAGTAATCATTCAGCTTTATTTGAAGCTAAATGCTGCATCAGTTTACTGCTTATCAAGAATAAGTCATGTAAGCCATACACTGCATGGTCACTTATGTGGGCTTCAGGCTTCTTTCCTCTGTTGGTTCTGAGGCAAGAACTTAAACACAGGTTTCACTTCTCAAGATTGAATAGTATAATGGTTACYGGGTTTTTTTGCTATAGCCATTCCACTGTGTAATCCATTTTAAATTTTCAGGTAGAAAAGAAGGGAGAATTGGAGCAAGAGTCTCTATGTCTTTGCACCTAGGCCACTTAGAAGGAGTGTGAGTATTCCTGTGAACATAAATATATAAATCTTAATTTTTTTACACCATTTTCAATTAGAAATACTAATTTTAGCATCTGAAAGTCTTTCTGGATGCCAGTCCCTACGAGTCTTACAGAACCACAGTAGGCCAAATTGCTTTCTGCCCCAGAAAACAGTCTTGCCTTCTATGTATATGTTCAGATGATGACTTAGAATCCATTTTCATGGACAAGCCTGGCAGTTCCAGGCCTGTTTCCTTTTTCTGAGAACAAAGAAATTTATCTGCATCATATTAGTATGGCGCACTAAGCCCACCTACRTGGCTACCAGCTTGCCAGCACTTATTGGCGGCTTTGCACTTAGGTGTTGCATGCATGCCGTGGTGTATTCTGCCCAGTCAGTGAAGTCTGCACTGGTAAGCAGAGAAATTATTAAAAAGKTATATGACTATTTAACCCTGTCAGTCCTTTAAAACAATTCAAGCAAGTTCTGRAGAACCTTAGCCAATCTTTAAAAGACATATTTCCCTCCTATTTCTTCTTGTACAGTGTAGGTTAGTTGCTACATTATATACTGAGAGGTCTCTGTTGACCAGATGTAATGCAAGCATGCTGTGGTTGCAGAAAGCATCAGGAAGTCAAAGGAACCCAAATTCTTGTTTTTCCATGAATTTACTTGCTGATATRAAAAGGGCTGTTCAGGCTATCAGGTTTTATATGCCTGTCCATTAAGAAAAGATTTCCAACTGGACAATTTTTAAATTTTTAATTTAATCTTTTGATATTTATATTAAAGAAAAGACTGTCAGGAGATAAAGAGAGAATTAAATAGAATTAAATTATTGGTCCCAGCTCTGGAACAATCATTTTCTGAAGCTGGTTTTCAAGCAAACACCACATAATTAGGATATACACCTGCTCAGGACCTGAGCCATGCCTGCTATTTTACATTCAAACTACAGCACAGAGTGCCAGGAATTCTAGTTCAAAATGTTGGTATAATATTCCTGAAAGAAACACAGATTTTATTCTTCTGTGTGCAGGACAAACTCAAATACATTTTTTGGTGTTCAAGTTACTTTTCTAGTTAGCTTTAAGTGATCCATAACAGCTTCTATAAAATAAGGCATTATTTATTTGCTCAAAGCAGCATAACAAGCTTAGCAAGTGAATGAAGTAGGAACAGCCACATGCCCTCACTATTTAACCACATTTATTTTACTGTTGACAAGTTATATTCACCTGACATGTTTAATTCATAGGTGAGGGTTATTGTCAACCTTTGTGGRACCAAATGCATGTGTTTTCTTCAGCTGCTGATACTTCCACCATTTTTTAAAGACTTTAATAGATTACCATCCCCTTTGATCTCAGATTTGGGCTGGGAAGATAAAACATTGCTAAGATTGTCTGATTTTTCTTAATAGCCAGGTATGGGGAATAGAGGCCGAGTTACCAGGTTCTCTGTTGTTTCAAAGAGGCCGCTTCATAATCTGCCAAATAATTAATTTTCTTCAACATTGTTTGCCTTCTTCAAACATTCTCCAAAACTTTTCTTGGAAGTATCCAGACAAGCAGGATAAACCTAATGAAATTAACTCCAGAGCCAGAGTTGGTATTCATAAAAATAATGCAGATGCGTCATTCTCTTCAGCAACCAATGAGTATTACTCATGATTCTCCAGTGGTTCAAAGAGGTAAAGATTGCTGTCAAAGTTGATTCCATTTACAGGAGTGGTTAATTTTGCATTGCACAGTTTGGGGGAGAAAACAGCAGTGTTGGCACCAGAACCTATGGAGCAGGGGATATTGTATATGAGCAAGAGATGGAGGTCTTTGATAAGAGATGATGTAGGGGGGTGGCTTTAATGCTCCAATTCATTTTCTGTGTGAGAGGGAGGGATGCMCTATTGAAAGTTTCATTTTAGGCCAGTTAACTAATACTGCCCCTTACTGATTCTTCAGCCATGCTCAATTAGAGAGACTCCTTTGTCCTGACACCAGTCAGGATTACTACAATWCATCAACTCTACCCTGAAGAGTGCTTTTATACCAGCTAGACCCCTTAGCTCTAGCTGTGAAATGCCTAGTCACAAGGTTGCCAGCAGCTAATTTTCCTTGTCCTGTAAATA
The DNA here is from genome assembly GCF_030028575.1 of Malurus melanocephalus. Classification (NCBI taxonomy): domain Eukaryota; kingdom Metazoa; phylum Chordata; class Aves; order Passeriformes; family Maluridae; genus Malurus; species Malurus melanocephalus. The sequence goes on along the minus strand of NW_026623687.1, from coordinate 168,311 downwards.
GTAAGCCACTATAGGTAAATACCCAAAGCTAACTAATAATAGGCAATCTAAATATGTAGCAACTGTTGTATATTTGAAATTAATTTAAAGTAGCTGTTAGCACATGTAAGAAGCTGCACCAAGAGTGTAGAAACACATCAAATAGAAAGTGAAGATTTTTTAAAAGACATTAACAACTTCAATGCAAGAGTAGTTGAGCTTGTCAGATGAGAGAGCTGCTATACCCTCAAAATAGCTTTACAACAGCTTGGACAAAGGCTCAGAAAAAAACTCATTGGCTTCAGAGTCAGGAACAAGTAACCACAGACAACGCAATATATCAGTTGTTGCAGCTGAAAAAAAGCCAAGCTTTGCCAACACAGCTTGTAAACTCCAGAAGGTCAAATCCTAGTGATTCAAAACATTTGCATACACTGTTATGAAAACCAAATGTTTTCCCTTTAATTCAAATGAACATGAAAATTAAACTAACAATAAAAATTGAAAGGAAAATACTGGCGAGTATGATGACATGCAGAAAAGAATAAGGTTTCTCTGCAGCATTAATTAAAGTGTGAGTCACAGTAAAGAGTATCTCATTGCAACCATTTGTAACTAGTGGTGATGTGCTAGACTTCAGTTAAACCAATGAATATTGTCAAGATTTTAGCTGTCCCTCATGATTATAGTTGAAGAAACTGTTGATCACCAATTTTAACCTGGTATACAAAAGGCCAGAAGCAATCCAAGTAGTTCACATGTAACCCTTAGAATGGCTGATTCTTTTTCTATTGATAAAAATGTCAATAAAATTTTCAGGGTTGAATAATCCCTGCTAGAGAACTGCATTGAAAAAGTCTGATTTTAATATTTTGATTTATTTAAAGAAGCTTAAATATGAGATGTTTTCTTCTACTATATTTTTTTTTTAACAAAAACATCTGATACAGACAGAAAACCAGAAATAAAAGCACTTTCAAACTATGGGGAATAGATATACCATGATATAGATAATCAAGATATGTASAAAATGTGTTGCACTGCCTAACTAAATGTCTGAGAGCAGGAAAAAACGGTTATAGCATTTTTATTTTCAGGAAAGGACAAAATGACATGATGATTTGGAACAAATAACATTCATCAGCATRTGCTTGCAGCCCAGAAAGGCAACCCTACCTTGGTCTGCATCAAAAGCAGCATGACCAGGAAGTCGAGGGACGTAATTCTGTCCCTCTACTCTGCTCTCAAGAGACTCCACCTGGTGTGCAGCATCCAGCTCTGGGTCCTTAGCACAAGGACACGGACCTTTTGGGGCGAATCCAGAGGAAGGCCATGAAAATGACCAGAGGGCTGGAGCACTGCTCACATGAAGACAAAGAGAATTGGGGCTGTTCACCTTGAAGAAAAGGCTCCAGGGAGACCATATAGCACTTTCCGGCACCTAAAGAGGGCTACAGTAGAGCCAGAGAGGGATTTTTGGCAAGGGAATGTAGTGAGAGGACAAGGAACAACAATTTAAGAGGGTACATTTAGATTAGATGTTAATTAGATATAGAAATTCTACACTGTGAGGGTGGTGAGGCACTGGAACAGGTTGCCTAGAGAAATTGTGGCTTCTCCATCCCTGGAAGTGTTCAAAGCCAGGCTGCATGGGGCACTGGGCAACCAGTGGGAAGGAGCCCTTGCCCATGGCAGGAGGGTTGGAACCACTTGATCTCTAAGGTCTGTTTCAACCAAGCCATTCTGTGATTCTATGAAGTAATGAATATCAACTGCAGGATAAAGATTTTTTTTTCCAAAATCTGAAATTATTTTTRCTGGAGTCAGTGTGGCCTTTGTATTGATTTAGACAGAAGCACAAAATACCTGACAGCACATTAGTAAATATAACAAAAAAATCGTAATTCTAAACCAAACCTAACAAAAAAAATCGTAACTCTAAACCAAACCTAACAGAAAATTCTATAAGACAACTTYTGGACAGTATTTAAGAAATTTTAAAGTATATGTGGTGATACAGTTTAGTAAGATTCTTGTGAAAATGTTGCTTCTACCATGGGCAGATGAATGCAAACAGCAAAGCTATTTAAGAAAAAATGTTTGAACAGAAAAATGGGTATTGGCTGGAACAGTGAATTTGGGGAAGTAAGATCCTAGGACATGTGGACCCTGCTAACTGCTGCAGGCTGATTAGAATTCAGTGACCATGATGACCACAGTCCCAGTGTTGTAAACTTTGATTACCCTTGTTTAGCAAGAAATGACTAAAATGTTTTTTCATGTCTTTATCAAATTTGATTTCAGCAGGCAAATACGTGGATTTTTGGTGGATTTTGGTATACAAAAACACAGTCCCTTTATTTTTGGCAATGTAAAGAGAAGTTATTTAAATCACATTTTTCACGTCCATTTTGAATTTTGTCTGGCACCAGTTTAAGCTAAAAAATAAAGAATTCACCTCACTTTTCAAGAATTTCTGTTTTTCACTGCCAACTCTCTCCCCTGCCACATTTTTGTCACAACTCATTCAGAGTGGCTTTCCTCTGAGCTGAAGGTGGAGGAAAGTCAGAATTAGGTCACAGATAYACAGACTCACACATGTATCTGTACAAAAGTCTCTGTATTTATGAAAAGTTTGGGACAAATCCAATCCCCGGTGTCAGTGAGTCAATTAACCTTCAAATCCTGTATTTCTTAGGCATTCAGGCTCCTGCATACTGCATTAGTAACAAAGACTTACAATTCTTCTCTGATGCTCTATATGTCTATTTTACCTCAAAACAAACAAATAAAAATAATTAAAAAAATACAAAAATTGAATTTTCTCCTATGGCATACATTTTAGATAGAAAAGTGCTTGTTTCATATGTTTTTACTTAATTTACTTTAACAACAAACCAAGATCTGAGGAAAWCCCAGAATTTTGCACATAGTCCTCTGGAAACCCGAATGCTTCTAATGTACAAGATATGACTGAAGAGAATTTTCTGAGTGTCATTACTGTGTCTGCCTTCTCAGCAATCATAGAGGCTCACATCTATCATTTCCTTTGTTCAGTAAGAGACAGACTTCTTGCAAGGAGA
>NW_026623687.1:132442-165212 GCF_030028575.1 Malurus melanocephalus | reverse complement strand
AAAAAAAAAAAAAAAAATTAAAGATCCAGTCAAAATACCCCCTGAAAAGTATATTTTAGAGATTTAAATATAAATTGCTAGTTATATATGGAATTATATTGATATGAATGATGAAATTATATATGTTTAAGATATCCACTATGTTAAAATAATTGCATCATGTAATTTATTCTATGTTATTTTTCATATCTATCATTTAAAAAATCTATGTACTTTTAAAATAATAACTTGATGATGAAGTATGTGAGATAGCAAAATTCTGTGTTTTCATTTATACTCATACTTTTCTACAGTTTTCAAATTAATAATCTTAAATTTAATGTATATTRGTGTTTTTTTCAGATATTTTTAGTTATGCTTTTACTGTATCACTGATTTTTAAAAATCAGATTTTCTTTGGAACCAGTCAAATTTTTTTAACATTCCTTATCACACTGGATATGTGCAAGAGGCATCTACGTTCTTCAAAAKAGGCATTCAATTCGAAAATTTGACTCAAATATTTTTGTTCTAACTGAAAATTTTGTAATGAATTGGCATTGGGGAAAAATGCTCWGTGCATTTTTATTCTTCCAGTGCATTTGCCAGCATTTGACAACTTCTTTGCTGCACTTGTTGCACAGTGATGCCATTCTCAGATGTCACRCTGCAGGGAAGTGAGTCGCTCACATGGAGACATAACCTTTCTCAGCCCTAAGCTGAAGCAGGTGAGGTATATTAGTGTACAAATTTGAGACAAAAAAGGGGCTTTATCTTCCAGGAGCATTTTCAGTGGGATTGAATAGCACCCTGGGAATCCTCAACTTCCTAAGTGACTGTACATGCTCCTTCTTCCCACACTTGTTTGGCTGGGTGACGCACACTAATAAACAGACTACCTTTAGCCACTGGTTGCACTGAGCATGCTGCCCACCCTGGGATTTCAAATATCTGCTGAGCCTTAATTTTTTAGCACAAAAGATGGAGATTGTTTTAGCCTTCCTAAATCTCTTCATGATGAGCGTGAAAGGATGAGGCAAACTAAAGTACTACAGTATTACTCWAGGAGTCTCTTCAGAATAGTGTTAAAATAATTCAGAAGTATTCTCAAAAAGTAAAGGGGTAACTTTATTGTAAAACTTTTGCAACTACTGTTTAAAAGATGAAGGAAGCTGAGTGCCAAATTATTTATACAAAAGTATACCCCAATAATACTAATTATGCAAAGATATGATCTTATTAACAGAACACTTGTATCAGCAGTTTAACAAGTTTTATGAAGAATTCTATAAAATAGGGGCACATTTGTCTTGATTTTTTTTTTCCTAAAATTTTACTGTGCCTTAGGTGTCAGTGTTAGCTGCTAAATAKGTCTTTTCCTTTTTTAAATACTAAGTGTCTCTAGGTCATTCTTAAAAATACAGTTCTCCTTGTCCCACAAGTACATTCTACATGGGTAGAATAACCATTGACACTCCCTGTCACACCTGACCACAAATCATTCCTAAAATTACTCCTTCTCAGGCTTTTATCCAGTTAAAATCTCTACTGTGACACAGGTGAGAAACCACAGCTACTGGGTATATACTGAAGCCAACTGCCTCACTTTTTTTTTTTCCCAAATATTAACAAAATGCAGGAATGAAGGGGGCTTTCCCTCCCTCCCTTTTTAAAAACMTAATTTCTGTAAGAGCCACGAATCAACAACTTTTTTTAACACATTCATGCTTCTTTCCAATTCTTCATGATCATCTCTCCTCTACTGAAAAAAGCTAACGTATCACTGAGATGAAGYGGATCAGTTCTGAGTTGCAATAAACCTGTGTGCTGCTGTCTGAATTGATACAGTTCAGCTCTGTGAATCTTTAAGAGATGCACTGAGACTGGAATGAGATCATCTACCTGAAATTATTTATCTTGAGATTCAATGGCTGCAAAGAGCGGGTGAAAACCTTYGTGAATACTTGCTTCAGGAAAAGGAAGTATGGTGAGCATGACTGAGAAAGCAGCCATGGCTTTTCAATGTGATATATAGATCCATTACAASTTACAGGAACAGCCACTGGTGGTAGCAAAAATCCAGGCAGGTTTAGGTAACTGGGCTGCATTAGCAACAACATTTTCAACCAAGCAAAGGAATTGTCTCACAAACTAGMCCTTGTCTTTCTTTGTTCTCTGCCCTTTTCAGAATTTGCTGCTAAGCCAGAACCAGGCCCTTCCTTCCTGCCAGCTCACCTGTGATTTGAACATTTCTGTGATGGACCACATAACACACAATGCAGCGAAACAGGGATCCTGCATCTCACACATTGGTTTTAAGGGTGTTACACACCACAGTCCATCCTCTGGTTTGGCTCAAAAGGTGAAATTAGTCTGCTTTTCTGTAAACATAAACTCGCAGTGCTCAGTAATTTGGTAATTTAATAACTRGTATTTTTATTAATTTCTACATTGTTCTCAATCTGAAGGCCCAGCCCTCTGTTTGGGATCACTTCACCATTTGCATTGCATGAGGTCTCACTCTGAATGCAGTGCTTAGCAGTGCCACTCGTTTACAGTTTCACATCCCATTCACTGCTGGCTGGTTCTTACAGCCTTACAGAGAGCAGTGAGGAGGACATGAAATCAGTGTGTTTTCTGACCCAAATAAGGCAGAACTCGATGCTTACAATGCTCTTTTAGGGTGAATAGGTGGGGTGGAGCYTTGTCTTCTGATCCAGGCATTATGTTTTATATGTTATTTAGTTTCTAGCACCCCGTTGGTGCTCAGGACCATATCMTGATCTGGGTGCGGTACAGAGATTCCTCCATCTCTTCCTACTCCTCTGCTCCCTAGCTCTCAGACTTCCCCTCAGCCATCAGGCAATGAAAATGCTCTGGCAGGGTGCTTTAAATATATTATTGCTTCTGGGCTTTTCGCTGATTGGAAGGAGTTGTACGGTGAAAAGGTGAGGAGATGTTTGTGTGATAAATGGGAATATATAGACCGGGATGCTTGGCAGGGCTGAAAAAATACTGTCATGTGCATTCAAGATGGAAGGGAAGGGAGGGGAGGRAGGYATGAGCTGCTRAAGTGAGTGGCAGCCACCTACAAACCKAATCCAAATAAAACCCCTCGGAGCATGGGGACGTACCCCTCCAGTTGGCACCGTCACACAAGGATCAAAGAGAATAGCAGCCACACGAGCCTCCGCCACCGCGTCCCTCCTCGGCGGGAGCAGGCCCGGCAGGGGCCCGGGTCACCGCCCGTCCCCTCGGCCCAGCGCCGYCGCTCCGGCTGGCGGAAGGCAGGACAAACACAGCAGCCTCAAAGGCTGGAGCAGCCGATGCAGCGCTCCRAGGCCGGCACAGAGCGGCAGGAGCCCCCCGGCTGCCTGAGGCACGGCGCCGGCCGGAGCTGCTGGGAGCGGCGCGGCCCCGCAYCCCAATGCGCGCCCATTGCGGCACACGGCCGGGCCGCTCCCCACAGCATTGTGCGGCCTCTTCGGGGCTCCAGGGGAGRCACGGCGTTCAGCTGTACTCGTGCTGGATGGAAACTGAAAATATCTGTAAATGATTAAAATGGTAGGAGAGAAACAATCATAAATATTCATTATCTATCACTACTGATTTATTTTCCTAATGCTGGTGTTACTCATAGGACCGGATCTGCCTTGTTTTGGCTTCAGTAGCACATGTATAGCGTGCTCGAATTTAGCAATAATTATGTTTGTATAAATTTAAAGCATCACATAGTCAAAGGGAATTATAGGTATGACCTTCGTGACAAGCTATGAGATTTTTTTACATGATGTCCAAAATATAACAAACAACTGCACATGGTACTTAGAAGGTTCTGTACTTTTCAAACACACCTTTWCAAGTAGCACTGAGGGAATATGATGCTTTAAGAATTAATGTAACAGCTTGACCTGTTCTAGAGCACTGCCTAATTATTATTTTAATGCTATTTCAGCAGGATAAGTATTTTTTTCCTTTTTTTTTGACAAATGAAAGGAGTTGTATTTATCATTCTTGTATGTCCAGCATGATTTTATCTTAAATTATTTTGTTGGAAATCACAGAGCTTTAAAGARTGAGATGAATAGAGATATATTTGAGGTACATGAAATTAAGAGAAAAACAGTGTAATATCCAAMAAATCTGTTGTTCATCTGGCATTGCTTTTTTCTTTAAATCTTYTCCTTTAGTTTGCAGTCAAATGTTCTTTTCAGGTTTGTTTTGATGTCATATTTTGCAGAGAAACTATTAATCTACAATCTGTATGGCAATAAGTAGGAAAGAGTTGCAGTTTYTCATACAACATACCAAACACTGTCCTTCTATTTACTAAACAAGATAAGTTTCCTAAAACATAGGGGTTGGTTTGTTTGGTTTTTTTTTTTTTTAATAGTTGTGTGGCTCAGATCCAGCAGGCAAACCTGCTTTACTGATGGGGTCTCTACTTATCCAGTGTTTCTGTCATCAGCCTGACCTTGCAGCTTTCTACAGTGCCATTATACCCTGGGTGCTGGCTTATTTTCATACAGCAGCCCCCAACTACTTGATCCCACTTCATCTACTTCATGGACACAGACATTTGTTGGGCTTATTAGCTCAGCAGGAGCCTTATCATATTTTGTATCTGAGGCTGTTGGAGATGTCAAGAGATGGAAATGCTGTGTAGCTTTTTATCCTCCCTTCTTGCACTTTCTCTGAAAGCCCAACAGTGCATTTGGATTCAATGCTCTCCTGCCACTAGCTGCTGAGATCTCTTTAAATATGTCTAGCTTTGCCATCTGTACCAATAACACTGCAAAGGCTTAGCCATGATTAGGCTGTCAAGATTTATTAAGTTAAAAAGTATCAAAGTTTCTTGCTGCAACCCCAGACCTTTTAAGAGTCCACCTTCTTTAGAAACCCTTCCCCCTCCTGACTAACGCTACAGTCAATGTGCTTCGCTTGACCTTGACCAACATATGCACCCGGGGAACACTAATGAATTTGGGCCAATTCATCTTGGAACTCCAAATTTAATCAAGCTGACATGCCAGGGAAAGCAGACTGTAATTAACTCCTAGCATTTTAGGTAATCTGTAAATTTCATAAACTTAGCCTCAATCTGTTTCTGTGGTATTAAGCATTTTTTTTTGTGGATTTGTTTAGCAGACTAAAATTGTTAAAATAATACAATAATAACAATTAAAAAGAAAGTGTTGTATCATAGCRTTAAATCCCTTTAAAATTACTATTAGTCCAGGAGAATAGGATGCTCCCAAACAATGTATGCTTAGCAGCCTGCCTAGTAAAACCAAGTGAATCCAGTGTTATCATTTCTTTTTGAAAATGAGTCATCCACTCATTTCATGATGTGCATGTTATGAAAATTTACAATCAGTGAAAATAAAATAGAAAAAAATCCCTTGCTCAGTGTTATCTTTCAATTGGTTTAAATTTGATGAAGAAGAGATAGGAGCATTAAAAACTMGCCCATAGGGCTCCTGTTTTGTTCTGCTTCATTTTATTATTGTTTGTATAATGGTAGCACTCAGAGGTCCTGGCCAGCATCAAGGTCCCACTGTGTGAAGTGCTATATGAATGTAAGGTTCCAACCCTGAGGGAAAAAAAAAAAAAAAAAAAAAAAAAAAAAAAAAAAAAAAAAAAAAAAAAAAAAAAAAAAAAAAAAAAAAAAAAAAGAGAAAAACAACCCCAACCCACCCACCACCCTAAAACAGATTTCTTGGAGACTAGTACTCAAATCTCCAGGGTGAAATAGTTCCTCTGACTATTTTTTTATTCTTTTCGTATCTGCATGGAGCATCATGCATCAACATCTAAGCTCCAACATATCCACAGTGGTCCTGGTAGGTGAGAAATTTTAGAGTGGCAATGAATACAATAGAAGAACAAAGAGCTCAAGCAATCGATTATATATGGATATAAAAGGAAAAAGCCCAGCTAATAGAGACTAAACCCATCAGTATATTCACATCATATCATCTCAGAAATTAAAAGCSTTTGATATTTTGCATGTAGGCATTAAGAAAAATATTAAAAGGAGGACCATGCCCAAGATTGAAACATATACATACATATATACATATTGTATACACATATTTCCTGCAGACCTTCTTAAAGGGAAGCAATCAAATAACATCAGATATTGCTTCAATCAAATAAATGTTAATTATTTAACAGCAGTGGCAAAGAAGAGCCAGAGCCATTAATTTARGTTCACTTCCTCAATATGTGTTTTGTAAAGATGCCACCTTTTGGAGGTCTTTCTCTTGTTTTTCAACCTAAAAATTCACGGATAAAGTTTTTTAAGACAGACAGCATCACAAAGAACKATACTGAATATGAAGTTCCCCTACTCCTGTTGATCTTTGTAGTCTTCCTTTTAAAAGAGAAGGATGAACAACATTTAATGTTAACTAATGAAAATTCTTCACTTTTGCAGTGTATACTTTAATAAATGCATATACAAATAAATGTACAGGGAGTGACAAAAGGAAGCATGTGCCTTAACCTTGTCACATGGATTATGGAAGCTGTGGCTAGAAAGGAGGAATAAGGTCTGTGTTCAAACAGAACACGCAAACACTCACACACACACACACATGCTGAGTGTTTACACACATAACAAGCACATACAGCAATACATATATTCTATAGGATTAGATTTTGACGCTGTAACAAATCTTGATGCCATTTTAGATGTAAAAATCTGTCATGTATGTCTTTCATGAAAATTTTTCTCATAGTTAAGAAACCACATCATAATACCACATGATCGTAGAAGATTCTCTACTGTCTTGTGGCCAGCAGTCTTTAATTCCTAAATGCACTGGACCAAGGAAAAAAAAAAAAAAAATCAAGACTTCCTTCCTTCAAGAGCCTGGAAAAGTTAGGCATAAATTGCTTCTTCTTTCTCTTGGTATATGACTATGCACATGCATGGGTCTCAATCACAAAAACAAATATCTGTTTTTTTGTGCAAGCTCATAGAGCTAAAGGATGAATTTTATGTGTCCTCAGTCTATATAAATGTAAAAAAATAATCTACTCAGGCCTCTTTCTTAATGTATGGAGTGTCCAGGAGTTTATTTTGAACAGTGCATGAGCACAATTCTAATACTCAGTTAAAAAAGGTGGAATCTGCATAGACAAGGCCAGTAATGTGCTGTATATTTTCAGAGCTTTAAAAAATGTCTTCACATATGTTGTTATGATTTATTAAGCAAATTCTTGACCCTAATAGCTAGTAAAAGCTAGCAAAGTGCAACTGGCTACTTTAATGACCGGAAACATAAATGCTGGTTCACAGAAAGTAATCTCCCAACCATCATAATGTGCAATAGATCTTTCAGGACACTAAACACTTGACCAAAATGATCTCACCTGCTGTCATATACTCTCTGAAATCCTTTTCTTGGCTGGTCAATGAGAACATTGTGGTGCAAAGATACGGTTTATATCAACATATTGTAGACATCATTATCAGGGTGCATGCAGGAGCAGGCAATGCAGATTGTTTGGGAGTTGGTGATGGGTAGCCTGCAGTGACTGGGTTAAGGAGTACCCAAGGCAGTGTAGAACAATYTTTAAGTACACCTCAGCTGGTTATGAGATAGTTGTCAATCTACAGGTTGCCTGTGTGGAGCCCTGCATGGAKTAATCCTAATCCTGCTCAGAGATCCCTGTAGATAATTCCAATACCACAATTTTGCTGAACTTTCACCAGTTCCACTACCTCCATCTTAACCTCTACAACCAATGCTATCTCCCAAAAAAAGGGAACGTAAAATGATGAGAAAAGTTTAAGCTGATGTAAGGATCTGAGGAGCTAAAAAGCCTCTCAGAGCTGAACAAGACACTTAAAAGTTTTAAAGCAACCTCCTAAAGGGAAAAGTAAGTTAATGCAAAACACTGAAAGGAGCAATCAGTAATGTTGACTGTACTTTCAAGAGAGGATATGCCCCCACTAGCTGATAATGTAGAACAATCTTGAGGCTGTATTAGATTCATAGATAGTCCTGACTACAGAGATAATTGTGGTAAGAAATGGTTGCACTCCCACTTCTCCAAGAGGCTGTGCCTATTGCTGTCAAAAGAAGATCTGGAAGCTGTGATTCATGCTTTTATCATCTCAATGTTCCTGACTTAGGGCTAACGGCTCCACAGAAGTTTCATCTTGTGCAACACTCAGCAGCCCACCTCTTAAGCAGGAAAACCTGCCAAGAGATCATAATGGAAATCTGCACACTCTAATGGATTTCTGCATTCATTATCCAGATACAAATCAACTTCCTGGTCCTTATATTTAAGGATATTTTAGATACTGGCTCTTAGCCAAGGTCCACCATGCAACTTTGCTCGTTGAAAATGCTGAAGTGTATGCAACCTATTTTCAAATGCTCAGAAGTGTTTCATGTATTAGGCTCCTGCCCCTGGAAGGAAAATTTAGCATAATTCAAGATGTAGTGCGAATCACATAATCTCACAAGCAAATCTTCCCATAGTAGTGCAGCTTTAGGAAGAATGACAAGAAGTGAAAGAAAAGAAAGGAGTAAAGTGAGAAGAACAAAACCGAGGAAAACATAAACCTCCAAAACCTGTCACCTTCAGTACAGATATGGACAGAAGCTTTTTCTAGACATCCATAATTTACTTATGAGTGTGAGAGTTACACACATATTACATGTGTCGATAGAATTAGTGACATATAAAACTTACAAGAGGCTTATAATCTGAGGGTACTTATATGATATGCTGAAAAGGAACAAAAGGAAAAGGAGAGATAAGTTGAGATGGAGATAAAATTCATACAGTTGCAAGGAAAATAGAAAGGTATTTATTTTAGTATCAATAGACACAATACTCAATACATTTTGACTATTGAAAGCTGACCTACCAAATGTTCTCTTTAAAGTAAACAAGGAAGGAAGGGAAAGAAGAATGAGGAAAAGAGAGTAGAATATCAGCTAACAGGAGTTAGAACCTTAATTTAGTATTTTTACATGTATTTTTGTTGCACCATTAAGTCATGTATATTTTGAGCAAATCTATGATCTGTCTAGTCATGGGACCCACATTTTAGCTAGTTCTAAAAGTGTATCATGCATATCTGCTGCTGCAAACCCAAAACAAATCCTCATTCCTAGGTTTAAATGCCAGCCCAAATAATTATTGGTAATCAAAATAATTTCATTTGATTTTTAATTTTTTAAGTTAATTTATTTCCCAAGGACATAGAAGTAAGCTTCTATTGTTGAGAAAAGAGGGASGGTGCAACAAAATCCTAAACTGTGAAATTTTCACCAGGATTAGTGTTCTCCCARTTTGAGCTTTCACTGTTCTAAACTTCTTGTGTTCAAAGTAAAGAGCTTTGGAATTAAGGGCACAAAAAAAAATTAATTCTGTTGCATTATAACAGTATGGTAGGCTTGTCCACTGGCTGGTTTCCTGATGGCCTGCCTAGTTTTATTCTAGCTCTTCCCAGCTCTGTCTGAGCTACTAAGCATGGGTACATGCATAAGCAGTTGTCTCTGTTCTGAAGTGACCATTAAAGATATTCTGTGGTGGAATCTCTACACAGATTAGCAGGCACCTTCTGTCTCATCAAGAGCTGTGGCTTTCTCTGTGCTACTCTGCATCTGAGTTTCACAAACACAGGGATTCAGGCATAAGGCTCCAGTGGAATCATAAAATATTTGCTGGTCTGTCATTAGCACAAACCTGGTTGTTAGTGGGGTGGAGTGCTCCAACTACTTTCTGGCACTAGCTCCAAGGCTGCTGACAGATTTATGTGAAGCAGAATGCACACACACTTCTAGCTTCTGCCCAAAATGGTGAAGGTCTTAATTTTTTTTYCCCCACAGATGGACAATCCCAAAGTACAGCTAATACTGTCACACTAAGTGACTCCGATATTGTAAAGTTGAGAATAGGTAAAATGGATAAACATTTTAAAAAAATCATCCAAGTACTATTACAGTTTATTTGTGTATGGCAAACAGTAGGCTAGGCTATTAAGGCAGGGGAGAAAGCAGAGTATTTTCTTCTWAGACCTTATAACCTAAGTGGCATATAAACAAAAAACCTGATCTTCTTGGGAGATGCTGAGCTCATACATACTACAGTGATAGGTACAATAAAACAGCCTGGGTTGGATTCCTAGAGCATCTTAATTTACTCTGAGGTGGTGAAAGAAGGTTGGTGTTAAATCCAGTTTGATGCAAGAGATAAGAAAACAAACTGTTAAGAAGAGCAAGAGTTCAGAGGACCAAAGCTAAGAATAATTTTGGGAAGGCTTTTAAAAGAGTATAGGATGCTGTTGTTGAAAGAATAAGTAGTGAGTCCTAGATTTCATTAATTAGGTGCAAAGCATCAAGACCAATGTCTCTGTTTTTAGGATTTTTCTTGGTTTTGACTGGTGTTTAAGTATCRCTATTCCCACAACATCATGCTAACTTCACTGAGTTTGAGATTATCTGGGGAAATAGCTGGGGAGATAACCTCAGGCTTGTGTGTAAAAGAATGTGTTTCAGGTCCTGCTTTAGGCTCTGCCACCATTTGGTTGGGGTTGTCTAGATGGAGGAGATAGATACTGGCAAGCATAAATGTGAATTTATGATAGTCTAGCTACCSTGCACAGGGATAGCCTTTAGCAGAAAGTGAAGTGTATGGCACCAAACAATGCATACTGGGAATATCCATACAAAAAGGTACCTATTTAGACAGGAATGAAGACAGACTACTTTCCTTAAAGAACTTATTATCTAAACAGCATATAAAGAAACAGCCCAGTCCTGTGAGGTGGTGTAGTTAATGCTCTATTAATTCACTCCCTTGCTTGCTGCATACTAACTTCTTGTATAGACAAGCAGAATTTCAGCCTTGCAAAACTGTGAATGGTTGAAGTGATCTCATATATCCTGTGTAATGGGACATCACGTAGGTAGCGTCATCAGAAGACAAACCATTTGGCTTTGGAAAGCTCCCTCTCACACATCTGTTGCTTACTGGTGGAACAGTAACCCCTGCAGCCAGAGCTGATAACATTCATGGGATGTGGCTGTGATTCTGCCACTGTGAATGGAATTGAGAGGACTGGGACAGTCATGGAAATATATTTTTCTCATGACATGTCCTCATTGCCTAAGAGTCCTCCCAGGTGTTGGGTGATGTCCTCCTCAGTGGTGCTAACACAAAGCATCATTTGTTGGTATTTTTGTGTGGGCAGCAGCTGCTAGAATTCGGACTCCAGAGGGAATACTTCATTTGCCTCTTCCAGAGCTGCAGGTCCCCATAAGATGGCATACACCGCAATGTCAATCAGTGGCTTAGAAAAATCTGCCTGGCCTATAAGGCAATGCCAGCTCAGAATTTCCTAGGTGTATCTAGTACAAGAGGTYCAAAAATTATATTTCATAATTCACCAAACACATGAGCAATTTCTGGAACTGAACAGTTCTGTTCAGTCCTTTACTCTCTATAAATTTATGAGTGGGTTTGTGGCCTGTCACTAATAGGTTTCTAAATTAATAAGCTGACRTGTATTGCAACACTCTCTGGGGCAAGCTTCCTTCAAGTTTAGAGTCTAGTGACTTGCCTTATGTCATGCTGTGGATTCAGCCTTAGCAAAGTGTGGAATTTTCAACCTGTGTTTTGTTCTGTGGTAGTTTACAATGTCAGCTTCTCATTCTGTGTTATCAGTTAATATTAAAAGCAGCAAAAATAATAATGACTGTMTTCTAACACTGAACAAGAAGATTAATATCTTCTTTTAATATGATTTTTGAACAATGGGAAGAGAGAATGGAGCACTTTTTCTTCACAGAGTCTTTTAAAGGAGACTGAAGATACCACCATTTCAATATGGGCAGGCTGTGGTTTAAGTCTGTAGTCTCCATAGCTGCTCAGTCGGGAGTCCTGGGCTCCTGTGTGAGCATACAGAGCTGTTTGCCTGCTCCTCTGGTAATTGTCAACCTGACCACACACCAACAGAAAGATTGGAGGTTGCATTTGCCATGGCACAGCTGTGCCCAAGGGGTTGTGCTCTGGCAGCCCAGAGATTCCAGAAGCTCTAGGCATGAGACGCAGAACCATATCCTGCACAGTGGGGCTAGTCCARCTAGTTTTTTAATACTATTCTCATGTCTTCCTTCTCACCCAAGAAATTTCTACAAGCCAGTGGTCAAAGAAATGCCTAATCTCACTATGGAAACGAGCCACAAAGAACTGGGAATCATATTGCCAGCTCATTGCAGGAATGTGTTTTTTGCCTCCTAAAGGGCTTTGTGATTGCTGCCAGCCAACAGGTAAGTGTTGTACCCCTCACAGCCCCACATGCACCAAGCTCATCTATGTGAGGTGCTGCACATTTGTCTTATCTGCGCTGGAAGACTTATGTATTGTGGGTTTAACTGGGCCTGTGAAGGGAACAGCATGTGACTGGATATAGTCACAAAAGTATATCAGGCTATTAGTTATTTAAAAATGGTCAAAGAGATAAAAAATCAATTTGGGGGAGGAGGATTGTGAACAGAAATAATGGAGTAAGCACTGCAATACTCCCATCTTCTCTGCATTTAACCGTTCAGTCCCCACATCTGTGGAAGGAAAGCTTGCTCTAAATGAGACATTCAGCTGGCATAAATCAGGGAGCATCTCTGAAATCAGCGGTTTCACATCTGTGCATCAGCTAAGCACAGTGCTGCAGAGTTTTCATCATTGAAGGCCAAATGAGTATGATCGCTGCATATTATACAGGAATTATTTAGTAGGCAGAGGCTAGCTCTCCTGCTAAACAGGAACCTATTACAGGGGGAATGCRTTCATATACAGCGGTAAAGTGCCTGCAGTTCTGATTAAATAAAGAGAAAGGCACAAACCCATGGAAATTAATATTTCTGTAAATCATAAAAGTAAGCCCAAGCTTATTAACAATTTTTATAGGCATTCTATAAAACAGAACAACTATACATGTGAGAAAGAGAGAGAAAGAGAAAGACAAAGAGACAGAGACAGAGTGAGAGAGAGAAAGACAGAGACAGAGAGGTAGAAAGGGAGAAAAATGTTTTGGATGCAGAGATAGAAAGGGAGAAAAATATTTAGGATGCATGCAGAAAAAAAGTATTTTGAACAAGAATAAAAATAAAGATTAGAGTTCAAATTAAACTGCCACACAGTCTCTATACATGATCCGCTCATTATATATTTATTGTTTCTTGACTACTGAAAAATGATCACTATCACTGCTATTTTCATGTGACTTTCAAAAAAGAAAAAAAAAGAAAAAGAATACATGTTATCTCCTGCATTATCTCAGTAAGCTAGGTTATATACTGCACATAGTTAAATACACAATGATGAAACATTCATATAGGCTCCTCTCATTTCCCAGCTTCTCATTTTTACACGCAGCACCCAGATTTGCCAGAATCCTTCTCTCCTTTGGCAAGAGGGCAAGCAAGCAGTCATTTCAGAATCTGGTGCCAGTGCTACCTATGAGTCAGCGTGATGTATTTAATGCTCCATTTGTTAGAGGCTAAGTRCATTACCCCTACAGTGCCCTAACCTCTAATGGCTCAGTGCCAGGGGCCCAAGTCTGGTCCTGAACCTGTATTACTACTCCACATTTTACTGCAGTGTCAGTTGTCTCTAATACATACATTACATCTAGACATCACAGTGCATCATTTCAGCGTTAGATTCKGGTGTTATGAAATGTATCTCTTCCAGAATATTTCTTATTTCCCYGTAATGCATCAAAAATGGGAATGAAAAATTAGACATGAATTTGAAGTGCAAAAATTTTATGTTTTCATCATTTTGCACTAAAGCTGGAGTAAAAATATAGGTGTTTGTAATATGGTGCACGGATCTGACATATAGCACTTGATGTTCAGGGTTAAATTTAAATCTACATTGCCTGGTTACCAATCTCCGCAGTTGCACCCAGGCAGGACTAGGAAAGATTGATGATTGTGATTGTGAGATTAATCCTGTAATGTTTACAAGACTTCTGAGCTRAAACCTGGTTGGTCATATCATGCTATCCAGAGAAGGCCGCTTGGCTTGCCAGGGTAATTTCTTCTGATGCAGTAAATAACTAGGCATAATGAAAATACTCTGATGTATTCTACTGCCTGATTGATGCTCTGCATGCGATATAGCAAAGCAGTGCACTTCCTATCACAAATTTACATATACAAACCAGCAGAAGAAGCATGATAATGTCAGCATCCTCCAGAAGCCCTAGGATGCTACACAATTTTATAGCAGTTATGAATTACTGTTGACCTTTCTGGCCTCTTATACCAGTATGCTAGACTCAAGCATATTGAAAGTCATCAGTCTGAAGCAGTCATTCTTTACATAATTATGGCTATTTGTGTGTGGGAGGATGGTGTTTCTTTTATTGTTAAAAATTAGCATTAAAGAATATCACTGCTGTGATTGAATGGCCCATCTGTTTTAAGGATATATTTTAATAGAAACAGAGAAAAGTATGATTTGAATTCTGCAAACTATTTTTATAAGCCAAGCAATGCCAAAATGTGGACTTTTACAATTCAGTACTTAATGGAAGAGCATGGCTTGTGTCCTGGTTTCAACACAGACTTTTTTTCTTTTTTTTTCTTTTCCTTTTTTTTTAAATTTTATTTTTTTTAAGCAGGCTCGAAGGTCTTAGCACTTAGCACTATCATTTAAACTAAATTTCTTGCTGGATTTTGCAAGTCTAAATTAACAGGAAATATTCAGCAGTGGTATAAAAGTCTTTCAARTACAAATATAGATTAAATCTTTGAAATCATGTAGATGCATTAGTTAAAGGAGCTTCCATATTTCATACTAAATATTTGAATAATCAGGCTTTCAGAACATCACTAAAACACAGCTCCTTATTATCATTTGCATTTTAATGTCCTTAAAATTATTACACTAAGGGAAATGTTTTTGATACATTACAGCATTTCCTCTAAATGTGTGATTATGTTAATGGGTTTTCAATCAGGATCCTAGCCTGACACCATAGGAAAATTTATGCAAAGTTCATACCCTGTCAGGGCCTTTAATCAGGACCATTTATTAGACCCCTGCCTTCTTTGATGGTTGCTGCTCCCTTTATTAAATATACTGACTTGGCCATCTGAAGAAAAGGACAATAAAAGGTTACTGGGGATGAAAGCATGAATGCTATTTGCTCATGTTTCCTTTACAGACACTTCTTCAATAATTAAGGAAGGGCTTTCTTTGGCCTTTTAGGCTTTTGAAGTGCATATCAAACATAACACTTAGTTCYTGTTTTTATGGAATGTTTAATGCACAGATTTAGGCTTAAGCATGAGTAAACTAACTTAGAGGCTGCTAACAGAATTAATTTAAATAATTTTCACAAAAATCACAGCAGTCACSTATGTCTGCTGACTAGTTGAGCTATATTGAAGTGAGGCAATTAAACTTACTGTAATTTAGAGAAATACTGAAAACAATGGCTTCCCCCCCCTTCTTTTTTCCCTTCCACTGGTTATTTTTCTAGCTTTTTTCTGGGCAAACCATAGCATAGCAAAGTCACCACTGAATCTGATAAAACAGCTTTTAATGTGAGAACTGTTTCAAAGATCCCTCAATATATGTGCTAGTTACTTTATAAAATTATTTAATACMCTGCTTAAGGATTTATAGGAGGGTTGAAACTGGCATGAGTGACACTAATTTTTCCCTGGGATCGCATGCAGAGAAAAACACAACAAACAGCAGATCTAACTAAGTAGTATTGACAACCTGGGGTTTGGATACAAATTCAATATGAGAAAACAGACTCACTTCAATGAAATACAAATAAACAACGAATTCTGTTTTGACATGTCTAAATAGGTAGTAGGTGACTGAGAGGCTTGGGTCTCATAGGAAAGCCATTAGTGGAGCATTTGATAGGAAAACGTTTGATTTGAATGCAAGTTGCGTTTCCCCTCAGGGGGTGATCTGAGTGGTATACTGGGGATTCACAGGCGCCCTTTTCACTAGAAAATGCCTGCTGGGCTGTATCTTGATAAATGAAATTTGTAGGATCTCCTAATACTAACAAGTATATAACTATATCATCTATTTAGAAGGCATGCTAATTATATTGGTTCACTGATGTTCATTTTCTCATTCTGCAAAAATATATTAAAAAGTTTTAATAATGAGCACCTGGGTCAATTCTATGTCCAGCCTGGAAAAAATAATAATACTTCATTAGTTTAATTATCAATATTTATTGCTCTGAAAAAAGGAATTCATTATTTTTCCCCACAAGCAATTGGTAAATATTCAGTGAAATGATAGGATTGCAGCAAGAAATTAGTTACATAAACGCCACTGACCTGATCTAGAATAGAGTCTTAAGCTAAGAAACTTTAAACTAAATAGTTCTCTGGCATCTATTTTGCTAGAAACAGTATCGTAAATATTATCATGGCTATCATAAGTATTCATAAAATGAATAATCTCTAACAAGACATTCAGATGAAAATGATATAGATATCTAGTGTTTAGATATCTGCATGCCTTTGTGTACGCCTCTTAAGATGGTAGGTGTTTTTGAAAAAAATGGATTTGGTATCTAAATTGCACAGTAAGAAAAAGTGATATATTTGAGAAAATGAGGAGATTTGACTTTATTCTCATATCAGACTCTTACAGAAAAATAATTTAAGGTATAAAATAATAGTGTGTGAACCTCCCCGTAAACCATTTAAATTTCAAATTGTTTCAATCGCAAAGCAAAAATATTCAAAGAATACAGGGTTCAAAATAAATGAATGAGTCACTAAGGAGTTAATGTTCAGGGATGAAGCTTGGAGTTAAGGATTGTTTATGATGCCAAAAATGTTGCYGAAGGTAATCTTAGTAAAACAACCCTTCAAAATTAGTATTACATTTAATTGCATGCATGTGTTTCTGATATATCTCATCAGTGTTAGGCATCATTTTATCTTTCTGTTTGTCCACACAAAGAAGGCAGCAGACTGAATGATACTGGTAATGCCTGTTAGTTTGAAAGCAGAGAATGCACGGTATGCAGCTTAAAGCACATCAAAGAAAATGTAACAGGACCTCAGTATGTCTTCCTATTAGACAACACGTTGTTATTAAGTAGAAATACCATTTCTTGTATTTATGCAGTTTAGCAGATCAGAAGATACCTTTCAGAATTAGCAATAAGTAAAAGAACAACAAAACCAAAAATGAAACAACAAAAATGTTTTCCCTTTCAGTGAGGTAGACAAATGAAAAAAGAAATTGTATACTTCCATGAATAAAGAAAGCAGAAGGATATTAATTCATGTAAGACACAGTTTATTGGTTTATGTCGAAGTAAGCTATCCTGATTAGCTAAATGGATCAGGTGTAAGGACATTAAAAGGGATAAGGTGGCTTCTGAACATATAAGAATATATAACTTAAGGTATAAATATATATATGTATTTGTTCTATATTGCTTATGTGCATGCACACACATTCTGCATATGTTAGGCCTTCTGAGAAAGAGGCAAACAATATAGATGAAAATCAGCATCTGCAAAAGGCAGCAATCCCATGATTCCATCTGAGCCAATCACTTAACATATCATTCATAATGCTAGCCTGCTTTCATCATCCTCACCCTGTCACTGGCATCTTTCTTCATTTTCTCCTGCTTCTCAGTTCCAAGAAAGTGGAACCACTGTATCATTTACTGTCCACAACCTAAGCTGCTGATTTAAAGGCTGATTTTTTATTTTCCATAATGTCATATAACTATCCTTTCTGCTTTCTATAAAAGTCTAAGTTCAGAAAGGGCTTGGGTAATTTTAACACTGAAAACTGTGCAGGGAGCTCAATTTTCTCATATTCTCCCCCACATTCTTCCTTTCATTATAAATTTTATGATTACAAGCTTTTAAAGAATATGATGTGCAGTTCCCCCTTCCTTTTGCTTGGTTTTTTGTTTTTGTATTTTTTTCAGGGGGAGGGGGAACAGCTTCCAGGGTTATACAGATAAGTCATGTAGGAAAACTTATGCAGAAGCATTTATTTATGCTCAAGAAAATTTCCAAATTAATAAAAAATGCTGCTATTATTTTTTTCTTTAATGACAAGACACATTATATTTATGAAGCATATTCCCCAAATGTTGATAGTTAGATTGCTTTTATTAATGATTCCTAAAAGCAAATACAGTGTGTTTTTTTCTCTCTCTTTTTTTTTTTTTNTTTTTTTTTTTTTTTTTTTTTTTTCATATTATTATTATTGTTACAGTGGACAGTGATGACTCTGTGTCTTAAAACCTAATCACTAGTGCCTATTAAATTTGGGTTTCATATGTTGCTGGAGGTAGAACTGATTATCATAGTGAATGAAATACTTGTTTGGCGTATTCCCAGAGGGCAAAAAGTCATTCTTCAAGGTGATGCATCTCATTTGAGGAATACATTAACAATTGAAGGCAGTTAAAAATACATGTGAACTCCCAGTGAGGCAAATCTGAGGTTGACCACATATATTTACTGACTGACTCTTGCCTCATTCAGGGGAGAAAACTGTGATATGGAAGGCTGGTTCCTGCAACACATGAGACCTTAATTTACAACTCTAATGTGGCAAGTAGATCATAGCTGCTTAGAAAATATTTAGGATTTAACGCTCTGTATGGGTTTAAGATGTCTTTTGTGTCTTAGAAGGTTAAAGAAAAAGTATGAGAAAAGATAAGGCTCAACAGCATTAAAGGTCAAGTTTGTGATAGAAATTAACTTCTTATTTCAAGGTTGTGTGATAAAATAAAGAATAAGACAGATGCATTTTCGAAACCATGCTGAGATTCACAGTGAAAAGTTTTATACAATAGAAAATGGGAGACAGGCTACATTACGGCCAGCCTTATTGCTATGAAATGCCAAGTTACAGAGTGATTGCATTAATTGCAGCAGCACCCTGAATAGATGGAGTGATACAGAGGATATCCTATACAATGATGAAACATATTGCTGTAACAAATGCTATTTTCTCTCCAAATGCATTTTCAAAGCATGTGRTATTTTAGTGGAAAATAAAGCAGAAAGAAAGCTAGGCTACCAAAATATCTCAAGTAGAGCTGAGCACTAGCCAAATGAAATATGAAATGTAAAGCAACATTGTACAATAAAACCCAATCCAAACCAGAAGTATGCGATATTTGAGCTTGTTTTGTCATCAAATTAGAAGTTATATTCTACCACACAGCTTTTTATTTATTTGGAAAAGAATGATTTTTCAAAAGGTATAAATATTAACATTTGGCTTCACAAAGAAGCACTGCCAAATTTTCAGCCTCTTTTCCGGCAAATAGACAGACATGGAGTTTTGCAGAAGAGAAAAGAGAGGTCRATTAGGCTGGAATGCTTATTTTCTCCAAATAGTATCTTCCTCCAAATTCAAGAAATGGTAATTTTAACTGCAAAATATATCTGTATGTGAATGCATTMATATCATGTATGTTTCACATCATTACAAAACCCCCATTAGAGTGACAACATGTGTATTGAAGGATAATGATTATATAGCTGACATACATGTCGCTATCAAAAATTCCAAGACAAAAACAAAGACAAAATCCATTAGGGACCTAATATGCTTCCTCTAACCCCCAAATGTGAACACCTAAATTCTGACTAGCATCATGGCATCTCTGCACCACAACCCAAGCCAATCTGGGTTACCAGGTACGTTATAACAAACCTCCTGAGGTCATCCCCTCAGTGCAGTCAAGATATCACCACATTTTACTGCAGTCCATCAACCTGTACTTATTTTGAAACACAATTAGAACTGTYCTGTGATTCCAGGATATCCATCTTCCAAGGCAGTAGCTGAAGGTGGACTGGGAGGTAAGGAAACAGAGAAAGAGGGTAAGGATGAAAAGGGACAGAATTTTATCAGTAAACACTTCTCTCATGAAAGGAATCATTTATGCAGTCCATAATCCAAATTGTTGCACAAGAAATCCTTCACTGAGCCTAGAGATCTAACCTTACATATAAAGGAAAATTGCATGGACCTGTGGAAGCTGGCAGCTGTGTGAGACATACAGTGCTGGAAAGCCGAGGATTCTGCACTGGGAATGGTGAATTGGGATTTACACAGGGAGCTCTGTCTGTAAGTTTGGTTACCCAGATGTGTGAAAAGGAAGCTAATGCTYAGTCAGAAATTCCTGAAAGGAGCTGTTGAAAAATCAGGAGATGTGGTAGGAGGAAACCAACAGCCCAGATGTGCCTCTGGGGAGAGTGAAGGCCTTAATGCCTTACCTGTAGCTGCTGAAAGTCAAGGGTAGGGCTGGCTAAAGTTACCATCTCGTTGTGAATTTGCACATCTAATAAGCTATTTAATAAGATCCTTAAATAAGGACCCACAGAATCCAGAGCCATTGCAAAGAGGCACCTGTCACAATCTGCACTCATAGCTTGAACATACTCACAGGTGCACATTTCTGAAGAGGATGTATTATCTTGCCTTCAGGACTCCAAAAGTAAGTTTACCACATAYTTTGATGTTTGAATGTATTGCCCCACTCAATTTCATTTACAAAACTAAAAAGTAACTGAGGAGCCTTAATCCTTGGACTCTAAAACCTGTCATTCCTTTCCTGAAATCCCTTTTTAGATTCCCTTAAGCTTTCTCTCTCTCTGGTCTTACATGTCCTTCCTGAAGTATGGATGTATATATATCCTACTCACCCTTTTCCTGTGCTATGTACGAAGTGAAATTGAGTTCCATGCTGCTAGCTGGTATTGGTTTTATTTTCATACTGCAGGCAAGGGTGAGCCATGGAGGCAGGTCCTGCAGAAAGATCAACGTCAGCATTTGTCTCTCTCTGTCTCAGGATTGTGTTCCAGCTCCGAGTCACTGATGTCCAGAAGTATTCAATTCTCTAACCAGAATCCTTTTTGGTTTTCACTTTCCAATATATTGCGTTTTATTGTGTTGTCTTAAAATGTACAAACCCTAYCCATTTTAACAAACCATTCAAATCACTTTGTGAAAGTGAGATGTGCTCACCATTTGCTACATCATCAACATTTGTATCATCTGAGAGATGAGATAGTGATATCTGATTTTTGATTAAGGTGTTAGCTAACACTGGATCCAGATTTGAARTTCTGGGCCTGACTGAAAAGTCACTTTACTGTTTTCTACCAATAGCAACTAATTTCTGTCCTTGGTCTATAAGTCAAATTCRCATGGCCTATTAACCACATAGGCCTCAACCTGTTATTAGCCGTAATATCTCTTAATAATAAGTCAGTTGGTTGGGAGAAGTCCCCATTACCTGCAGAATGTTTTTAAAGCTGAAGTCTTTAATCCTATTAAAAGGCTCAAACAAAAAACTCCATACAAATTGATGACAATTCCTGTCTTTTGTAAAATAATTTGGCCTAGACTATACTTTTTCCTCTTATAATTAAATTTCTAGCTACTTTCTGAGCAATGGCTTTTTAGTTAAATTTAACACCATCCTGTCCCATTACTAACTCTCTGGTTAAACTTCTGAAACCTTTGAAATATTTAGAAATCACTTACAGTCTTTGAGTCCCTAGTAATTAGCCCTGTTTTCTATTTCTTTATGGTTAACATTTTTGGTTTAGAGAGATTCTGGGTAGTTACTGAGTGTGAGATATCTTGGCCAGTTAACTTAAAAATGTTAAAAATCTTTTCCAGAGAGGGTAAAATTCCAATTACAACAGCATCACATGGGAGAGGTACATCTCTCTGTTTCATTTCAAATAAATAACTGAAATACCTGCTGAACCTTCCTGTCTTTATACATCAGTACATGATCAAACAAACCTAGCAGAGAACCTATAGATGTTACCAATAAGATTTTTAAAGCATTCCTATTTTTTAATTCTATGGGAAATTGGTGTTTCATTGAAACCTTTGGCTTTCCTTTAGTTCTCCTAGAGGTTTTATTTGTAGCTTATATCCACTTTCATTTGCTTTCCCATTTTTCCATCCATCATATTTTGTTATTTGTTCTATTGTCATGTCTATAGCTGTTTAAAGCCAAGAAATCCAATATGACATTTTTTTCTTAAATTCTAATTTCATTGATACATATCAGGATATCCTTGGGAAATTTTTACATGTTAAAACTTGCAAATTTGGGCAAATCAGCTGCTTTAATGCAATTGTAGTTATATCAGTTGCCAATACTGCTATATTTGCTTTTTGAAAATTTTGAAGTCAGAAATTCACTTTTTTTTTATCAAAAAAGATCATAGTATCATAGAATACCTCGGACTGGAGGGGATCCATAAGGAGTCCAGCTCCCTGCTCCTTGCAGGAGGACCTGTGCCTTCAGATGCCTGATACCCTCATACCAATCTTAGATGAAACATTTTCCTTATTGTATTTAGAAACTCAGTTTTAAAATAAGCTGCATGAAATTACATTCTRAAAAAACAATTTTTCCTATGGGTGAATTCTTATGGAAGCCTTGAGGCTGCTTCCTGATTCGTATTTTGCCATATGCCCACCACCAAAACTTTGCAGCAGGCACAACTTAAATCCATAAATATCAAAGGCTTTGTGATTTTGAGTAATATCTGCCCAAATAAATCTCTGATGGAACAGGCTACCTTGAGTATTCTGCTGCATTCTAATCTTGCAAAATTGGTTTAACGCTCAGCTTTAACTATCCATTCAAATGAAAAGTCCTAACAAGCTTAAGTAACCCACTTCATATTTCTTCCTATGCATTATTATCTTATCTTGTTAATAAATACTCARTATTAATATCTCTGAGTTTGGATTTATCACATATAGGATACCAAAATAAGTTCCTGGACATGCACGTTTTATGTCAGCAGTGGTCTCTAGTTTTGGAAGCCTTTTACCTGGGATCAAAAGGAAAATTTTGTGCACCCTYGACTAAATAATTTCTTCTTGGCAGTGAGCTATTATAAATTCRTTTTAAATTATGTAAACAATTATATTTAATTAATAAAACACTTGCATTCAGTTTTGTATTCAAACATTCATCCATTCTTCTTTTTAATCTAAATCACACCAAACGGAGAGGAGTGTCTTTCTGCTTACATGTCATCCTGGTGTCCATTCATYTTACATTAAGCTCTCTATTCCTCACCTGTTTTTCTGGGGTCATCTTCCCAGGAAGACTGTATCCTTAGGAAGACCAACAACCTCATCACCATCTCTGCTGAAGGCAGATTTTTTCAGCAAACTTGTATCTCATAATATTGTTTTAAAGTATAAATACATCTTCCATCTACAATTTGATTTGGGGGCTACTCTCCCACTTTCTTCAGATGGATATTTGGAAAATAAAAAAGGCTTTCTTCCAAAGTATCTGTGTGTTTCCTTTGTCACTTCAAAAATATAATCCCTACTGTTACAACAAAGTTTTGTATGACTATTTATATGACTATTCTTTTTTAGACTCCAAATGCCAAAGTACTTGTGTTTGTATGGGTGTCTGTGCACAGGTTGCAAGCTTTTACAGATGACAGTTTCACATGTCATAAACATTCCTATCCCACAATGCCTGATCTATGACTGTCCSAAAAAGATACACTCCTGCCAACTTCTTCAAAGCTGCCAGATATTCAGAGAGTGCTCGCCCTTCTAGCTGATTTCCCTAGTGTAGTTTGTATCATTCCGCAATAATGTTTGTTCTAAGAACAATATATCTCCTCAAAACATCAATCTTTTAAACCAGTTTTTGTGGTGTCTGTCAATACCCAGTCAACTTTCCTCCTAACTGGGGTTACAGACACTACCTTATGTTTTTCTTCAGTAGAAATTCATGCGAAAACAAGCCTTGAAGTTTTTTATTTTTACCAAATAAAGCTATTTTCATTGTTTTTCTTTCAGACAGGCTGACTTTTCCTTTTGTAGACTGTCCTTGATGTGATTCTTTGGGGGGCAAAAAACCTCCTGCAGAGCTCTTAACTGATTCAGACCAATGCCGGATTTTTGACCAAGTATTCCCTTTTGTATTTGGAGGGGAATCTTAAAACTCCCACTGAGTGTTCCTTAGCAAAATGATAACTTAATAGAGGCTCATTCCTAGGAGAGATCCAACATAATTCAAGCAAAGGAAAACAGTTCTGGACACAGGTCTGTAACCACAGCCTGACTTAATTAGAAGCACCACAAGTTGCAGCAAAGCTTCATTTCTAGATGTGTAGTGTTCCCAATAACTCAAGCCCTGACAGGAGCACAGGCACAAATTCTACTTTATATGTTCCTTCAGTTTCACCACTGTCTTCCTAATCCAAACTCTCGAATCATATATCTCCCTGGAAATGCAAATTTATTTTGTAACTTTAGAGTCCTAAGGAACACTCAACTCAGCCAGCCTCCTTGTCCCTTGTCCTTCTTTTCTAGGCACTGCTCTGTTTCTTAGCCAAGTTCTGCACACATACTACCAAGGGTCTTAGAATCAAGATTAATTAATTTAAATTTGATTGTTTTGGAAACCATTATCACTTAATATGTTTTGTTTTTGATAAAAAATGCGAGAGAAAATCTGAAGAGACAGCAAAGTATCTGCATTTAAGTTAACAGCGCTCTGATTCTGAATCATGCTCATGTTCAAATATCTTGGCTGCACTTGTTTCAAACCATTTAAAAATGCCATCTCAGGAGTGGGGTGACAAGGACTGACTCTAAAAAGGCTACAAAGCCTTATTCAGATTGAGGAATCTCAGAAGGACCTTGTCTATTCCATCCAGCCAATTCTACCCAGGGTTGTTGTATAGAACTTGAAATTTCATATGCAGAAATTACAAATATTCTATATATAAAGATAATATTGCATAAAAATCATACTGTTTGTGATTAAAAAAATCCTGTTGCACAAGCCCATCCACTCTCAGTATTATATTCATACTTGGGSCATCATAGATTGTCTGCTGAAGTGAATAAGCTGCCCTAAAGCCTTAGGATAAGGAACAYCTATTTTTGTCCTTTGAAAATTTCAAATAGCTCCAAAAGTTTACTTATGTGGAGTATGAACATCAGGGTCACATCTGAAGTATGTCTGAGCACATATTCTTTCCTGTAAGAGAGCTTTCTTTAGCATGACACATTATCCCATACAGTCTGAGTAATTTTTTTTTTATAATTGGTTGAATTTTGTATCCATTTAGAAGCCAAWCAGATCAAAAGACATAGCTAAAGTAATTCTGACAAATGTGTAGAAAGAGTARCTCTTTCTCAGTAAGAAAAGAGATGGCAACTTTACCTAGGAAAAGGTGCAATCCCAGACCACAACATTTCTGGTGAAACAGCCCTAATAATTTTTTATGAACAGAGCTTTTTTATTTGATGGTAATAAAAAAAACCAATTAGAAATAAAATCTTGGTCTTCTCACAGACTAGAGGTGACAGGCTAGATAGGTAATATTTATACAACACACGGGCAAGCACTGACACTGTTTCATAAGGTGTTCTGGATATTTTACAATGGACCTATTATTTGCAAAATAATTTGCAATTTTGAATCATATATTCCTAACATTTTTTTTGTGCATGCACTGGCAAAATCTCAATAAGCAACCCACTGTAAAACTTACAAGGGTAAAAAGAAATATTACTCTTTGTACAGATTCAATAAATAAACTAGCCTTTCTTTCCACTGTTGAATATTGTGATTAATGCTAAAGTATTCTGGGTAATCACAAAGGTGAAAAATCTGAAGCTTAGCAGCACTGCAAATTACTTAAGAATAACTCAACTTGAGTAAATTATCCATGTTACTTTCAAATGGCAAAGATATCCAAATCATCTACAACACTGACATCTTTAATGAGTCAAGGTTATTTTACCATTTAGCTTACATGTGAAAATCAATAGATAAGCTTTCTCTTTAGCTTTCAGTCAAGTTCAGACATGTGAGAAGCTGGGGGAACTTAAAGTTTATTTGTGGTCCTATCATACACGATAAAAATCTGAAGAGGGTTATTCTGATTTTACCTTTGCTTGACCTCAAAGTTTTACTAGTTTGAGGTTTTAGGATGTCAAATATATGTCACATCCGACCTTCTGTTGTCAAACAGTTTTTCAAGATATTGTACATAAACTTGTCTTTTTAGGTGACTAGTAACACATTTTCCAAGTCTTATCATACAAAAGAAATGCAGATTTTTGATTTATCTGATATAACTGTGCAAGTCCATATTTAGAACAGGGACACAAAATGCATAGTTTAAATACATAATACCTACATTTTTTCTTTCCTTGCTCAGTGAAAGGAGATACTATTTTCTCCTTTTAAGACCTTATTGATAGAACACTTCATCACCATTGGAAATGTTGCTTTAGTGTATCCCATGGATGAAGAATTGCCACTGGCTGGTCTGTGTTGAATCTTCTCAGCTTTGGAGTGAGAAGTATCTTCCATAGGGGAAACCTTGGTTTCTGAAAAGAATGGAAGACATTCCCTATTAATGGCTTTTTATAAAGAACTTAATTCTTGGAAAGACCAGAAGTATAAGTGAGTGCACCTTTACAAGAGTTCAACTTGTTTATTCTCTCTAGTAGATGCAGATGTAGTGCAACCAATGAGCCATTGCATATTTGTGCCCAACAACTACCAACCCGACTGCTGGTGTATACTTTTATATATATCAGTGTATATTTTTATTCAGACTTTAATCGCACAGTTCAGACTGAGCTAAGTGAAAGTGTGGSCAAAAGAAAGCAACAACACTCTTTGTCAGCTGGTGCATTCTAAATCATGTACATCTGATGTCAAGTCTGCATAATGACACACACAGGCTACAGTTGTGGTTCTGTTCCATGTCCCTCACTTGCTCATACACAGAAGGACAACTGCTATTCAGCCCTGAATATTCTTGGTTTTTTTCAGGTTGGTTTTGTTTGTTTTTCATTTTCCTCTATCACCTAGACAGTAACAATGAAGCTCCAATGATGCCTTTTCCACTGCTTCTTCTTTTCACCAGCTTTATTACTTTATTTCTGTGTACATGCTTTTGGGCTTTCTTTCATTACAATATCYATCAGAGCATTCACATCTGTCCTCYGGTGATTTTTTTGGTCCTACCRTAGATCATCATAAATGACATCTATTCAGACACTTCTGGACATATCAAGAAGTGCCCATAACAGCATTTCTAAAACTTTCCATTTATCCTTGCCCTTAYCTTATTCTTTATTACTGTATTTTGATTTCTATTCCTTTCAACCAGCTCACTTTGTTTAATACCTTTTGTTTGACAGATTTGGCAATTTTGCACCATTCTGACCCAAGCCACCTTTAGTAGCATGACGGTGGTCCGTGTCTGTGTCTTCAGACATTCAAAATTGTGATATGTGGCTTACCTACATGAATTGAGGCAGGATGAGTTTGCTTAATAAGGCTGAAGCAGTCACCAGGCCAAGGACGCGAAGTTCTGGGCTCCTCAGTACAAGGGAGACATGAAACTCCTGGAGAGAGTTCAGAGGAGAATGGCAAAGAATGGGGGACAGGAGCATCTCTGTTACAAGGACAGGCTGAAGAAATTAAGCTGAGAGGGGACCTCATCAATGCCTATAAATACCTGAATGGAGTGTGGTATCAGGCTTTCCTYGGTGGTGATAAACAATAGGACGAGGGATAGCACCAGGCAGAAACTGATGGACRGGAAGTTCCATCTGAATATGAGGAAGAACTTTAACTGTGAGGTGACCATGCACTGGAACAGGTTGCCCTCAGAGGTTGTGGAGTCTCTCACTGAAGATATTCAA
The DNA here is from genome assembly GCF_030028575.1 of Malurus melanocephalus. Taxonomy (NCBI): domain Eukaryota; kingdom Metazoa; phylum Chordata; class Aves; order Passeriformes; family Maluridae; genus Malurus; species Malurus melanocephalus. The sequence goes on along the minus strand of NW_026623687.1, from coordinate 137,474 downwards.
GAACCATCTGGACACAATCCTGTGCCATGTGCTCTGGGATGACCCTGCTTGAGCAGGGAAGTTGGACCAGATGGCCACTGGTCCAGGTGTGATGTCTTCTAACTTTTGCCTTTATAGAGGTAAAATAGCAAAAGAAGTTCAGATAGCACTTGCAAAGGAAAYACAGATTCAGGTGCTTGTCTCCCTTGGCTGTTTTTCTTTGCTCAGCAGTGCCACCAAAGACATGTTCAAAGGTTTTTCTCCAGCAGAAATGTAAAATGTGTGTAAGCTATCTTTGGATTACAATGATCAGAGCTGCTGAGATCAACTCAAAKGAGTGTAAAACAGAGGCAAAGTTCTATTGCCATTGTTTGTGTGATATTGTTTCTTTGTCTTGTTTAACCATCTAAAAAATATACGGCTTGAAAAGTGCCTTTATCTGCTCACAAAGGGGAAACAGTGTAATATTTATGGGAAGCCTTTTCATCCAGTTTATATAGCCCATCACAGGGTTGTGCAATATAAGATTTTATCTTCACRCATAGATATATTTTAATAATTATCTTTGGTGCCTTTAGATGAAGAATGACAAAAACTCTTCTACTGTCCCAATATTAATGTTAAAAATAATACAGGCTATAAGATACAATGTGACAGGATTGCAGGAATATTCTACCATGATGACAAAATTTGTGGTATCTCTGACATTGGTATTAAAGAAAGCCCATTGTGAATCCGTTCATTGCTTGTCACATTGTAGACAAAATGATTAATTATACRGGCACAGATATTTACTCAGTCAATGTTTTTAAAGTGTTCCACCATATTAAATGTTGCTGTGTGAAGTTTGAATGCATTGCTTGGWAAAAAGACCTCACTTTCGAGCCAGGAAAATGAACTGGCCTGGTTCACCAGTGTACCTTCGTTTCAGCTGTGAGGTATCAGGTGTCTGAGAAGCAGGAAGCTTCATATCAACTCTTTCACACATTTSGACCTTGCTACCCCTAGTCAGAGACCAAGTGACTACCAATCTTTGGGAGGCACCAGTGTCYCTTAGCTGAGTACCTGGGGTCAGTGAAACACACTGAGGAAGTGGACAGGAGAAGCAAAAAAGCCCTGAACCATTCAAAAAGCCAGAACAAATACCTCTTGATAGGGAGCAATTAGCAGCGCCAAGACAAGCACCCACTTCTTTTCAGCACCATGGGACCCTGGTCTCCATGGAGCAGGAGCAACCCCCAGCATCAGCTCCCAGCTGAGGGCTCTGGGAGAGGGCAGATAACATATCCCACTCACGTGAGCTGCCTCCTTGCTGCTTCCCAAGGCTTGGGTTTCTGTCCCGTCTGGAAGGCTGTGCATTTCATTGCTACTCACTTTGTGGGACCAGAGCCCAGCTGTACAAGGACTCATCCCTTCCTCTGCTCCAGGTTGCAGCAGGCATCAGTGCCAGCTTGCTGGAAGCCCTATAAACTCCTATTTCCCAAGGATGGGAACAGATCTCAGCAATTGTGACTCAGTTGGAGGCAGCTCCCTCAAAAACYTGTCTGCACTGTATTCTTTGTGCCTGAGAGCAGCAGGGGCTGGGCTGGGTGGCACCACATCTGGGACTCCGTGTTTGGTAATACCAGCGGCAGGAAAGGGCTCTGACAGGGATTTAGCGGTGTAGACGGTGTGAAACATGATAGCATTCCTTGTTCTTATCTAGTGGTGAGTTTCTTTGGCTTTCACTGTGAACAGTCAGGTTGGTTTGTTTGTGACCACAGGAAAGATTGGGGAGTTCAGCTGAGTTTTCAGAGCTGATTTTTAAGTATCTGGATTTGCCCATAATATATATTACTGTGGCAACTTAATGGTGCCTTGATTGTGTTGAAAGCTGAATCAGGAATAATGAAAGTGTTAGAAAAGGAAGAAAATCTGGAGGATTTCCTCTGNTTTTTTTTTTTTTTTTTTTTTTTTTTTTTTTTTTTTAGAATTCTGTTTTATAGCATTCATTTCATATTCCTTAACAATACATCAGGAAAACTTGTCATTCTCACTATGGACAGTGTTGAAAGTACCTACAGGTACTCTGTAAATGCTGTATTCTGGGGTTTGGGTCTTATTCTTCTTTGTCTTGATATTTTTCTTTGTTCTATTTTATTTTATGTTATTTTACTTAATTTAATTTTATTTAATTTTATGTTATTTTATTTTATTGAATTTATTTTTTTATTTTTYATTCTTATTCTTTTGTTTCCTTCTTTCTTCTGGGAAACATTTCTGTTGCCCTTAAATTTGTTTTGCATTTAGAAGAATTAAATTCCTTTTTCTTAAGTCTGCTTATATCCCTTACATATATAGTTTGATTTTTGCACAGAAAAGTATTAGGAGATCTGCAGCTAGCTCCTATTTTTTGAATAGTCACAGCYTGACAAACGGTAAAGGCTCATTGAGAGAGCTCATAAATGAATAGTTAAAACTTTAAGGAATTAAGTAATTTTTCCTAGGATAAAGTAAAGAAAAAATTCTAAACATGTCAGAGATGGGAGTTAATAAACCAGATCTTGCCAGTCACAGTCTCATACCTTCCTCCCATCCCTGTGAGATCTGGTTTTAATCCCAGTCTCTGCATCAGAATTCCAGTGGGAATGAGATCTTTCTGTGAGTCAGAGCTAAAGATGTACTCCAGCAGCATGCTGTGCTAAGTTGTGGTCAGCCAATCGAATATCAAAGGGATTAAGTCTGTGAATCATTTAACGGGAAATTTCTCCTGCCTCAGTAGCATTGATGTTTTAAGGTGTGAAATTCAAGAACGGCTTAGTTCTCCTTTGGTCAGACAAGCGCTCTGCAGCCTGCGTTATCAAGAGGCAGTCAAGACGATCCCCTTGGGTCATGTGGCTGGTATACATTTTTGTATTACCATAGTAGGCTAGTTTTAACCTGCAGGATGTAATCCTATTTACCTCACATGTGGTCTGTGCCCAAGGAGCATGTGCTCCACTTACATACACTATTTGCATTACCAGAGTCCCTGGCAGCCGAGATCGTAGACAGGGACACTGTTTTGCTGAGTGCTACATAAACATATAGAAAAACAATGYCCTTCTTTCACTCAAGGGTCTAATAACAAAACACAGCAGATAAGGATAATAGAAGGAGGGGTGGGGAACAGAATTTGTCAGCACACTATGACCTTAGGATTCTTGCAGCCCGTTGTCAACATTTCTGTTTGTATTGCTGAAAATTTTGAAAGATGGCTTTCAAAGGCATTTTAAAATTACTCATGGCTAGGGGAAGCATCTGCCATGGATAGAGGGAATAGGTGGAAGAGTAGATAGCAGAAAATGGAACAAATGGGCAATGAGAATAAGTACCACGGGCAGGTGGGACATAGAAGTCAGTCTCACGTTATGGAGTAGAAGTCAGGTAGGAAAAGAGCAGTKATTTGAGACCAATAACAGCTAATATTTAATTGAGACACAGAAGAGAGGGGTGATATTGTTAAGACATCATCCAGCATCTTTGCTTGCAAGTCAGACAAGAGTGTGTTCACTGGGTTTTAAGAAAAAGAGCAAAATAAGGCTTGGAGAAGGTTTCTAGGTTGTTTTTCATTGTTGATGTTGGGGGTTCGTGTGTGTATTTTTGGGGGGCTGAGGAAAATAGAAGTAAAAATTTTAGAGGTTAATATGAAAATATAAAAAAAATCTAAAGCAAATGGGACTGGTAAACGTGGCTGGAATACGGGCATAAATGGCAGGCAAGATGGTGATTTTGTCCAGAGTCACCAAGAGAGAAAGCAACAGGAGACATTTGTGATGGAATTATGAAATGCCATTTAATAACCAGTTTATGCTTGAGAAGAACCAGAATTGAACAAAAGACTAAATATGGGCAAAAGAATACAGATCTGCAAATTAGTAAGATCTTTAGATTGCCAGCAAAAAACTGTTGCTGCAATGCATTTTTTTAAAAAAGAAATCACCACAAAACCCTAGATCAAACCCCTTTTCCAGAAGTAAAAATGTTTAAATATAGGTTCTGTACTGGGCTGAAGTAGAGAGCTGGTAAGAGACAGTTTCAAATAATAAAATGATGTCTGAGAATGCTCAGGTCTGCTTTCCCATCTGAGGAATTTCTAACAGCAATTCCCCTTATGGGCTTCACAGTATAGCAATGCGGCAAATGGACCCATATCTATGGGATATATTTTTTACAAAATAGGAACTTCAGCCCCTGCATTTATTGTAATTCACAAAAAAACAATTGAAATGTTAACAGGTCTTGAAGCTGCCAGTGTTATATCCAAACACACAGACCTCAGTGGTCCTGTAATCCATGAATGAGAAATGTTTATTTTTTTTAGYTAAGGTGATAATTTTCAGCTACTGGTCATTCTGAATGTACAGTGCTTCAAAACCATAGCCCCTCCGGAGTATTCAAGGTGAAATAAAAGCAAATGTTGGAAATCCTCCAGTTCCTATGAAATGGAACAGATTTTTACTCTCATCAGCGCTATTTATTGCACAGCTCAGGAATAAGCCTGGATTTTTTATCTGTCCTCAATTAAAGCATAAATTAATGCTAAAATATATTCTAGCCAAGCATAAGGTACACAACTTTGTAAAAGGGATCTGTCGCTTCTTGAATGCAGCTGCTTCTCCTGCTTTTGTCATGATGTAGTTAAACAGATGTTTGCTTTTTTCTCTTGATGTTAGTGATTTTCTAAGGGGYTGTCTCTTCGTAGTGTTTCTGCAGGTTAGCTGGAATAGCAGATCCTTACTGCATGTACAGTAAGTTTTGAACCTGGTTATAGAGACATATAAAAGTGAACCCTGCTAGGAACTCCACTTCTCATGCTGAGGTTTAAACACTGGAATTGGGTTCCCAGTGGATTTTCACTTTCACAAGTACTTAATGCAGCTTTAGGTGTCCCTAGGGCAATCTGAACTGGCCACTGAATATCCTTTTTAAGGGGAGTGAACAATGGCTTAGTTCCACCTCTCTTGAAATACAGGATTCATGTTTTCCTCTCTTAAAATTTAGTGTTCCTGGAGGCAGTCAGTAGCATTAGAGA
>NW_026623687.1:62442-127442 GCF_030028575.1 Malurus melanocephalus | reverse complement strand
CAGTCCTGTTAAAACACACAGAACCATAGACAAAACACCAGAAGAAAGTTAGGACAAATACTTATGAAATGTGCCTAAAATGAACTATTTATTTTTTATATATTTTCTACATTATTTATAATACAATATGGCCCCATTGTGAGGAGTCCAAATGTAACAGAAGTGTTTCACTACATTAAATACAGTCATTGGGGAATTTACTTGATTCAACTCAAAACATCAGTTGCAACAGAGKTGTTTCTAACAAATGAGCACTAGATTTCCTTGAAGAAAATTGCAAGGCATAATAAACCAGTTCAGTTTTGAACTGGTCACTRGAATAAGACTCAATTAAAAAGCTGATGCATCATGCCATTCCTCTCAATGAGAGACCTACCACATGACACAGGATCATCGAATTGCACAGGCTGGAAAAAGACTTTTAAGGTCATTGAGTCCTTAACACTTACACTTAGTTTGTATAATCAATATTCACTATGTACTTTTWCATAGAATATCAATAAAAGTCTTTTAGAAAAGACAGTGATTATTAGTACTTTGAAAATATTTAATTTCCTAAAGACTAGATCATGCATTTAGCCACCAGTCTGAACAATGTGCAAAGCAGACCACTGATGCATACGTATGAGAGAAAGTTTCACATCAGAATTATGCCATGAATTAGGAATTTAGATTACAGACAAATAAAAATCTCTTGAAAACAGATGTGATTTAGTTACAGTTTTTGAAAACTCTGCTCTGCTCTGTTTATTCTAGAAAGCATATGGAATATATTAGTCATGAAATTAGCTCCAGTAAGTGGGAGTATGCATAGTAGGTTATGTCTAAAGTAAAAATCCAGCTGTCTCCAGGTGACCACAAATTACTAATATTCATCTCTAACATGGCACATTTAAAGATTACAGTATCTAGACACTGTTGCAGTTTTGTGTTTGTGTTCCAGCAGCTGTCTTGCACCTTTGTGGTTTATTTTTATATGGTAGGCACTGGCATGTCTTAAAGAAAAAATGGTTCCATTGTGAGAGATGCTAAAATTCCTTCAACTTTCTCTAATTTCACTGAGAACAACAAAAGTGGGAATAATTCAGTGGGGATCTATAACTGGCTCATTATTGCACATAGAAATAGCTGTGTTCTGCAGCTTCATTTGTTAAAGTGTGGACTCCAATACAAAACAAAGATACTCAATCCACTATGTATGTCATTGCTGATTCTTAACTTTAATTTCTGGCACCATTAAAAATAACCGGGGACTTATAACAGAAATAATGACAGTTGACAAGARCTCATAATCTTTCAGAAGCCAAAATTCATCAAAATAGGTTTTAGCAGGAATAACACAATATTTTTTGTATGAATAAATAAAATTTCTTGTAAAGACACAAGAGATTATTCTATTTTGCATGATACAAATAAAACTGTCCTCACAAAATTGTAATCTTACACAATTTATGGTAGTTTCCCATAAATTACATGAGTATATTGGAAGCTTGTTAATAATTAAAAGTCTTTTACTTTTTCAACTCTCAAATAAGTATTAGAGTAAATAATTTCCAGTCTTCATCTGACATGACATCTAACCAATACAGGCATCACAAAATAAATAATTTATGAAAAATATTTATTTAAAGAGCTGTAATTTACCTTGCATTTACCATATGCCATTCATCCAAGTATCAGTATAAAATATTCATTAGAGAAACTCATTAAAACAAACTTCTATACAATGAGGTGACGGGCCAACAAAAAACATCAATCATCACAGGGGTTTAAGTTGTTATTAGTCCACATACATAAACTAGTATTTCAAAGTAAAAAATTATGAATATTTCTGCATTTACCCTGGAATCACCAGGGCTACATTAAAGCTTTTTTTTCCGCCTATTTCAGTAGTCCCAAGAAGYCCCTGACAGAACACAGGGATCTAATTTATTAATGATGAATAAATCTGATGTAATAATTAATGGGAAATCTATAGCTAATCTTAATGGAAGAATAGCTAGGCATGTAATGATATTTAAGTCTGGCATAAAAGATCTTAGTTCATGCATTACAAGCAGGGCAATTACCTGTGAGCATATGCAACTCTAGATTAACAAAAGGGTACCCAGCATTAAAACAGTGCACAAAATCCTAACCCCACAACCAAAGATATGGAGTCTCTTATAATTCATAATAAATTGTTTTGAAACTGTACCTTAGGTTGGGGAGATGATTTATCAGAAAAAAAAAAAANCCAACCTATCAATATCCTCTGGTCAAAAAGAACTATCCTGTATCAAAATTCTTTTAGGTAAGCAAATAAAATGACTTCAGGTCTGAATTCAGAAAACATAGCGTGCCAGGCTAATGCATTTATGGGATGCACCAGCAAAATCATGTGCCTTCTTCCTCTATACTGATTCTTCAAGATTAGGAAGTTCTGTTAAATATCTGCTTTACACAGATTGCATTTCTATTATATTGTTGATCTGTGATTAAATGTTCTAATAAAATTAACTGGCTTTGCTGCAAACAGAACATCTGGAGCAATGTTTAATTTCATGTCAAACATATACAGGAAACACCTGTCTAGGTGAAGTAATTTTTWAAAAAATGACATTAATCCATCTGTTGTGGAAATGCATGTCACAGTTGCCACATTAAAAAGCAATATCAACAAACACAGAAACRGTAAATTTGGAAGGAAGTCTTCTAAAATTAACAAAAAATTCATTAATCCAAATGTTACCATGTCAATCTGATTTCACACTGAATAAGATCTCCCTTTTCTCTTCAGATTAAAAATGTCTTTCAATGATTGCACAATAAAACTTTCAGATGTGTTATTAAGTTAMATAATTAGGAGATTAAAAGTATTGACATGACTCTTCCTATGCACCTGTACAAAACAGCAACTTAAAAGGCTCTAAATCTAAAGAAAATGCATTTTATAGGAAAGAAAAACTACATAAATAAAGTCTGTTATTTAGAGTTGGGACCCTCACAAGTTCACAAAAGACAAAACGAGCAGGATAATATGTTTGTACACAAGTGTGAAAAATACATATGATATATGAGAGAAATATTCTTATTTTATGGGATTTTTCCAATATTTCTTTTCTCCAAGATATTAGTACTATGTGTACTATATATTTTTAAATACTATGTGGAAGATGACCAAAATCTACAAAAAAGAAATAACTCCAATATCCAAGGTTATGTGGCCTTTTGAAGACAATTCCTCTGCCTTAACATTTCTCCATTATCTTACTAACTTTCAATTAACTTTCAAGCTAAAAATAGTCTTTGAAGGCTATGAACTAGGTGTATTCGTCATTTGTAGTCAAATTAAAGAAATAAAAAGAAAAAAAAAATGTTAAAAAATTTGAGAGATTCTTGCTTCAAGAAATGCAAGAGTGGCTGTAAAGAAACTACACATGAGTAAAGTTTAATAATTATACTTTGCCTTGTATCATAATGCCTCATCTAGTACTTTCTAATGTTAAAGGCAAAACAAGTGATCAAGAAAAGCTTTATTTTGCTTCTACCAGCTTGTAGCCTCTTCTGCTTCCCATTTAATCTGGTTTTGATTTTAAATAAAAAATATTAGGTGTTTTTTTGTTGAATCATTTCTTCTGTATTTCAAAATAAAATATTTTGTACCATCTTGAGTACTTTCTAAATTACAGAGTCATCTGTTGGGATGGTCTTTTGAGATGGGTTAGAGAATAAAATTCATCAGGAAATGTACAAATAAAACACGTCATTTTTAAGTATCCTCAAAGTACTCTGAAAGTGATTTTGAGACAGAAGTTTTTAGATTTTCCTAAATCATTGCCAGCAATGTGAAAACAAGAGAATTGGAGCGGTTTGTGAGGGCCTACTTGGACAGCCAAAGTCATGTTGAGACTTACAAAGCCAAAAGCTGTGATAAGAAGATAAATAACTACAGAAATCTCTGCTTGCATGTCAAGGGATCTCAAAAGAGACCATGGGGTTTATGCCTTATATGCTCCTGTTTGCAGGAGGGTGAGAGAGCTCCTTGATCCTGTGAGGGACAAACAGAAAATCATGCTGGAAGCATCACAGGAGTCAGTAGTGCCACATGTGCTGGACTTCCACAGCAGTGTAAGTGGGTTTATGGCCTTAGCACACCATAATAACCTTGCTGAACCACGGCAAAGGCAGAAAATCTGGTGTGATTGACAAGTTAAGGCTCAGACATATGAAGTGGGGAAAAAGGTCAAAGTTCTGATCCCAGATTGGCAAGAAAACTGTAAACAGACTAGGAGGGACTATTTAACAGCATTAGATAGGTCAACAATATTATCTATATCATAGAGCTTCCAGACAGATAGCAGAAGCACCGACTCTACAGTTTTACGACTAATAAGTTCCAGCAAGGACAGGAATTYTCTTTGCTAAAATGGAGGTGAAATTCATAATGGATTCTAGAGGGAAGGGGAAACAAAAATACTGTGGTAGAGGGATTTCCCACTTCAGTGTGTATCCATGAAGGGAGTTCAGAGGACAGTGGCTCTGTCAGAGGACAGCCGAGCTCTGTCACCAATGTGCTCCAGACAAGCTGGGGCAGAGCTCAGCAGTAAAGCCTTGGGTGAGGTGTGGCTCTTGAGAGCTACAATTACAGAGGTGCAACAGTCATGGGAAAGGGAAGCACTGTGTAACTGCATCCTGTGAGCTGCACCTAATGTCTAAACTGTTTTTGAATTCTCATGCATGCTCTGTGATGGCATTTGGAGCTGTTTGCTTGGCTGCAGCAAGATTATTTGGAATAGGGACTCAGAAAAGTGAATCTTAGTTTTTATATCAATGTCAGAAAAAGTGAAAATGATCCATGAAAGGTCAAAATAATTTTACAAAAGAAAACAGTCAAACAGCCCTCTCAGACCTTTCAAATGCTGGATAACTATTACGAGATTGTTATTTATAATCTCTCTAGACTTCTCCAATTTTTCTCATAGCACCGCCAAAAGAAAAAAATACATAATTAAGACTATCAGTCCCAGCACATCAGAACAACAAACTTWACTTTTCTAGTGAATTCTTTTCATTCTTAATGACTTATCTTCATATTTGTCAGTCTGTTAAGTCAGTCTGCAGTCTATAGTGATTGGGAATGACAGTGTGACCTCAGTTGAAATCAAAAGGGATGGAAATAGGAAAAAACTGAGGGTCACACTCCTTGAGTGGTAAAGCTAAACAACACAGAAGCAGAGAGAATAACTGCCTCTGAAGACTTTGTGATGGCTGTGTGAAGTTCTGGTGAAATAAATTTGCCCAGTTATTTGGACCACAGTTAGTGACCACAAGTCTGATGTTACCATACCTGTTCTCAGAACAGTGCACAGGCACTGGGRCTCTCTCTGCTGCAGATATTGCCACTTCAAGGAAAGAACTGGAGAACATGGAATCACGGAATCATTTAGGCTGGAAAACACCACTGMGATCACAGAATCATAGAATGGGTTGGGATGGAATTTGCCTTAAAGACCATCTAGTTCCACCTCCCTTGCTATGGGCAGGGAYACTCTTYACTTGGCCTGGTTGCTCAGAGCCCYATCCAACCTGGCCTCAAACGCTTCCAGAGAAGGGCCATTTAGAACTTTCTGTGGGTTTCCTGTTCCTGTGGCTATCCTGTATACCCCAGTGTATCTTGAGGAAGACATCMTGTACATTTAATTTCAACACAATCTGAAGCAGTCCAAATGTAGTATTTTGCAGCTTCATCTTCTCCATACATTGTACTGAGCTAGCCTTTCCCAGGTTTTCTGACTTCACTTTTAGAAATGTGTTTTGGCCTCAGAAAAAGGGTTTCATGCGAATAATGACCCTTGGTTTTAAGCTTTCCAGTGGGGCAGAGGATCTTGCAATGTCATTTGCGAGGTCACTTTTGTGTTTCATACTAATATTTTTTTACACTTAGAAGCAATAAAGGATGTTACTCTTTAGGCAAACTCTTAGCACTTCTGTTCTTCCAAATAGGAAACTGGTACTTGGTCACAAATTGTCACATTCATGCTCTGAGTTTGGTTTAATGCAATTTGGTTTAACTAACAGATCACTCAGAAAGGTTATCAGATCTTTGACATTCTGGTCAGTGCAAGGTCAGTTTCATCATTTCTATCCAGAGAAAACCACCTTATGGAGKTTTAGTTACAGCTGTGAGCTGTCATGAGGATCAATCCTGCTCCTACAAATCCTATCTGTATATCAACTTCTGGTGATTAAAAAAAAAAAAAAATCATTCTTACAGAAAATCAGTTCACATCTCCCCTATCATTTCCCTGCTCCCATGTTTTTGTTTAGTATAGGTCTCACTATGTTTTTGAATGCAGAGAGAGGTATGTGGCCTTGATGCTGTTTTCTTTAAAATGTAGAATCTGTAATTATAATCCTGTAAACTTATAGATATGCTTAGAATTAAGTTTTATACAAATTTATTTTGGTTTATAAGGTTTTTATTGCTAGGAATTTTAAGTCTATGCATCTGCATGCTTCTTATGTTACATAAAAATTCTAGCAGTTGTCATTTTATTTATAGTAAGATTTTCAGTCTATTCAATCTGTTGAGTTAGTAGAGTTTTCAGTCTGGATATTTATTGTATTTTACAAAGACTTTACCAATGGTTGATAGCATGTGTCTTGGTTCAAAATTATCCAGGAACAGAAAATGAGCTGTGGTGTAGAAAATGATAGTTGAATTTAAAGCTTGAGACATAGTCAGGAATCTCCTGCATATTTAAGATAGAATTCTACATATAGAACAATGGGAGAGATCCCAGCTCTGCAACAGTTACTGCTAGTGCTTTCAGTGAATCTAGGATTTCACATCATGTCTTCCCTGAGGATAAACAGACTCACCTGGTCTTAAAAATCAAAGAATCTATTCTTATTCTTCAAATTAATAGGAGGAGAGGACACATTCACATTGTCTGAGGGCATGGCAAAGCACAAATAATATGAATTGTAGCTGTACCTCTTAAAAAATGTATAAAATTTTAAAAAMGAAATAGGAACCAATGTAGCTTTTATGCTCTTCAACCAACTAGAAAGAAGACATGGATATTCGGTACTTGAAAAAAACRAATCTTTAAAGAAAAAATCTATTTCTATATTAGCTTCTTGGAAATAGCCTGCTARCACTCATACAGGATTACGAGGACCGAAGGTCAAAACAAATGAGAGAGGACTGTTTGCAATGTGTTGGTGATGTGAATAAATGTAAAAGATTCCTGTGTAGAATCTGTCAGCTTGCAATTTTGTGACAAACCACAGGATTATTTTGGTTCAGGAACCTGCATTATGATATAGAAACTGCTTTATAACCTAAAAAGAATATATTTTCAGCTAGGAATCAACATTTTATATTTGGGCACAATATGCTGTCACACTGTGTGATGTTGCTAATGATGTGCTATGCAAAACTGATGAGATACTGGCTACTTGYAAAAAATGTAAAGTGACATTCTATGCACCTACCTTCAGCAGGAAAAGTCCTTGTAACATRTGTCATGTAGTAACAATGATACAGCCAACTGACACCAATTAAAAAGTCACAAATGGTTGCTTTTCTCTAATGTTCAAAGAGCTCAAGGAATTTAGATGTGTACATTAAGGATCAGATGCTTGGTTGCATATTCTACAAACTATGTTTTAAACAAATCAGCATACAGATGGCTGTGACAATAACTACCAGGAAAAAGTGAAGGGTGAACTGTCACAAAGTTTGACAGKCCATTGCATATTGAGAGTCTTTCCCTACTGCTCTTTGAATAGTCAGTCCCACAGTATTTCTATACTCTGTCTTGCAGCCAGATGGAGGATGGGTAGGCAAGGAACTGGAGATACATAAAAAGTGCAATAAATATTTTTATCCTTYGATAAGAACTTCCAGTTTGACCTTGGATAAACATTTAGTCAGTCTGACTTGGTTTTCTGCATCTGAAAAGTGTTGGGTGCTACAAACTTCCAATCTAAAATTTTCTGCATGTTAGTGAGACACTGAGGTACCATGACAGCTACCATAGGCCAAATTTAATCTTTTTAAGCAAATTTTGCAGTTTTTTTTAAATAGTTTTTGAAGAGGTCTTAATTGCCAGAAACCTGTACGGCAAATTAGAGAATCCTGACCTAGTGACACAGAACWGGAAGCAGACATTTGGGGACAAGAGGATTGATCAGTTGCCTGGAGAAGAAAAGAGTTATGAAATGCACATCTGGGCATATCCAGAAATACTGAAAATAAGGGAAAAATGGCAGAAACTGCAGCATGTGTTAAAATATAAAGAAAAAGAGAGAAGAAAAAATAGACATGCATTAAAAGTACCAAAGTCACTTTTTGGAAGGCTGAAGGAATTCGCTTAGGATAATTAACGATAGAATTCTCCTTTGCACCCAGGTAATCAGATAWGACTGCATCTATGGATAGAGTTATCTATAAAATTAATGGAGKGAAACACTATTCTCAACAGCTATGACACTTAGAAATTTTAATTCTCAAGGTATATGTTGGAGAGCAAATGCAACTAATAGCCAAAGGACCTCTGTATTCCTAGATGTGTTTAGCTGACATGTTTCTTAATCAACTATCCCCCAGAAGTACTTTTGTTGAAAATAACTTTAAGTAATTAACATGGAGTTAATTAAAAAGTAGACTCAATTTAAATTAAAGGGAAAATATACAAAAAGTAGGACAGTCAGTAAGGTTTGGGATTTCAGAAGGATCTATTTTGATATGGGAATTGAGTAGTAAAGTGAGTTTTGYTAAAAAACCTTGAATATGGTCAACCTGAGCTTAAGGAGTTGAAGTTTGAAGCTTTTCCAAGTCAAAAGCTTTAARATTAACAGTAAGATGGATAAAGAGAAGAGACCTTCCAAAAAGAGGATTAATGAGTGCACAACACTCTCAGAACCGGCATAAGCAGAGGCATATGCACAACGGGAACAAAGCATGACAAGAAAGAAGTGAATGTTTTAAAGTCAAGCTGGGATGGTGTTTGCTGGGAGATGGGAAGTGCCTGAAGTGTCTTAAAAGCAGGTTGGCTTTCCTCCCACTGCTTCAACTAGAAGACTATGCAAGATTTTCTGTGACCAAACAATTCAAAACTTCCTTTCCCCTCCCATCCCCCCCAACCTGAAGACGTTCAGGACCAATTTCACACTGCTATTACTTGGAACAATATTGACTTTTGGTTTAACTCTCTCTTCCCCCTTTCTGACATTCTCAGGAAGAGCAGGTCATCCCAGCTGTTTTTCTTCTGCTTTTGTTTCCTTTAGTATGCTTTTAGTTCCATTGAATCCTTGAACGATGGCAACAGGAACTGCAGCCATTACCAAGGTGTACTATTAAGAATAGTCCCCCGTTGCTACCTCTGACCCCTCACTTGGTAACTTTGMCCTTTCTTGTGTCCAAAATAGTGCTGACCTCATAGTCACCAACTAATACTCCTACCAAACCTTCCTGAGTTGTTTTCCTTGGATGATTTCCTAAAGTTGCCTATCAATAAACCATTAGTAATACWAGGATGAAAGAAAAACTGCTACGCATGAAATATTATGTTGATTATCCCCAGCTGAGGGTCTGGAAATAACTTTTCAGCCAATACATTATTCTGGAAACTGGAAGGACATTCCTAACTCACTGCTCGACCAGGTAGTAAGACTCTGGTCCTTCTAAACATATTTGCCATAAAAAAAATCCTAAATAATTTTCAAACAGAGCTAATAATAAAAGGCTTTATATGGTGTGTTGTCTGTAATTTGAATAGAAGACTCAAAATGTGTTCTCCAGTTGTATGTTTCTAGTTGATCCTTGTTTTCTTTCCATTATTAGATTCCTCTCCATAATCTTTAAATAAAGCAGTTTTATTTCTCCTTTAGTCTCTGATTTACTTTGCAAAATACAGAAAAGCTGTCTGTCGACCTTTCTTCATGTTTTTGTTTGGYTGGCTGKTTTKTTYTGTTTTTCTAAYAGAKAAAGGCCAATCCTACTGTTGATGCATCATCTCTGTTCATCTCCTTGAATTTATGTTTCAGTTTTAAGCAGTGGTTTTGAAAAGACAATGGCATTTCCAGATTTGAACCCTGATAAAAAGCATGACACAGAGGGACAAGGAATAAAATGCCTGGAAAATTAAGACTTATGGCAATGTAATGACCCAAGAAGAAAGCACTTCCACTATAGAGAATTCCCTACAGTAATTTTGGAAATCTCATTACAGACAGATCTTCTGTTACTTCAAGGATACTTTCAAATACAATTTCCCTGCATTTCTATGTAATGATAAGAAGCTCTATCTGCTGCTTTAGGCCCAACTCTTGAACATCTGTAATTCAGGACATTCTGTGGAAAAAATAAAGAGTGTAGTATGCCAATTAAATCTCCCAGAAGACTGGATTACTTCAGTTTTGTTTGATCATAGCCTTGTTTAGTGTTTYGCAGGGTAATAAATAGCAGAGAGAGATGTAATATGCCTGTTTCTTCAAGTTTGAGTGTTACAGTTTCACTTGGAAAGCAAATATTAGCTATTTCATGTTCTTAGGAGGAAGAAAAAGAATAAGAAAGACCCTTGTTCAAAATGGCTCAACAGCTGGCCTTTTCTTTCAAATGAAAATGAAGAGGAAAGAAGGAATCAAAACAAAACATGATAATCACACTCTCAGCTATACARTCCTTCCCTCAAATCTTGCTTCCTTTAGCAGCTGAAACTGGATGCCATGCCTTAGYTTTGGCTGTTTAGAGATGGCTGGTGTTATTAGTTTGATGACAGAAGGGCAGAGGAAAAATATCCTTCTTGATGCAAAATAGTTGAGGGAAAAAATGGCTGGTGACTGACTGGTTTAAACAATTTAAAATTGTCCTCACAGATGCTAAAAAAATTACAGAGTAATTTTTCTGAAGCTGCTTCTGGGTGAACACTGCATCAATAATTAAAAAAAAAAGTCAATAATTATATAAAGCTTACCAATATGTATTTAATATTATCTCTATTATTTTCTCATTAATCTGTTTTTTTTTCTTCCAAATGTATATATTAATTTATCTATAAAAATGTTGTTGCTATTTCAAAAAGATTTCTGCTGCCTGGTCTGTTACTTCACAGGATTAATTCTGGATGAAGGAAAAGCTACCTCTCTCTGATTGTTTCTCTTGGGTGCATATGTCACCTTTCCTTTAAGTTAATAATTTCATAACTGGTGATATGGCTGATTTGCTCATAAAAATAAAGGCACTCTGATCCTATATGTTATTTATCATTTGGATTCACAAAGAGAGCACATTTTGATGTACAAATCCATTCTCAAACAAATCTGATTCCTTGCTAATCCATAGAATATTTTGATCTTTACTGGGTAATGAAGTCTTCATTTTTATGTGTAAAAAAATCTCATGTATAATACAAACAACATTATCTCTAAAACTGTGATACATCATCATACATGCAAAACCAAAGCCTTGGGAAAGACAGACTGGCAAGTTAGATGAACCACTTCAATTTTCCATCAATCAAATTATAGTTTATTGTTCAGCTGAACTACCTCAGGCAACACAAATCTAAAAACTGTCATTTTGGAAACATTACATTTTTTTTCTGTCACATTATAACCCAAGCCACAGCCATAAAAAAGAATGTCATACCATTACTGACTGTAATATTCCTTAATTTAAGAACAGCTAATTCATCTGCAATATATACAGTGTTCCTAGGATTTGAAGCTTGTAGCAGTGTTCAGTTACAGTAATCTKATCAAATCCCATTAGTTCATGTATTATTTTTTAAATAATGGAGATTTTTACAAATTCAATTAAGAACAGAATGGTTGTTTATAACAGCATTTTAATGCCTACATTAGAAATAAGGTTTACATTTCAGAATCATCTAATATTTCAATTATTTGGTTACTATGAACACTAAATTGTAGGGAATTTAATTAAAAATTAGGCTTCTGTGGCATAMACTTGATGAAATAATCTGGTATCCTTTTTCTGTTTCTTTACAGCAATGAGTGCCATCACTCTAAGGCTCAGAAGTTAAAAACTAATCCAATAAAAGTTACAGATCTGTTCACATGCTGTCACCCAAAATGCATCTATGTCCTTTTTCCTATTTAAGCTATGGAATTCCCCTAACATTGAGGATCAAGAATGTAATGCTTGAACATTTTAAATGTTCTATCTGCCGTTTATCCTGAATTTCTAAATGATAACTTTACGGTGTTCATTTATTTATCCCCATTGAAGTGCATATACCAATTAATGGAAGARTAGAGGGTGAGAATTACAATGAGAGGTTATATTTCTTCCCTGGTTAAAATATATAACATTGAGAGTGTAAAAAGAAAGAGAATTTCTAATGAAAGTATTCTTCCCTCACCATCTATATGCTTAAAAATAAAATCAAGTTACCTYAGGAAATTATAAACTTAGTTAGGAAACTACTCTTTAAATAATATGTGATGAAATTTAAAGATAAATGGAATGCTGTGAGAATATACTCTTCACTGCAAAGATATACATCATGAGGATACCTGTCCCCCCCTTAATTGACTACCTGCTAAAAGAAAAACCTGCTAAAAGAGCAGATTTACTGTGTAGTGAGGCAATGAATTTAAGAGGTCTCTGCTGAATAAAAAAMTAGTTCCATTSGTTGAGCTGGGCTAGGTTCTTGAGCAAGTTCAGACATATTAACTGAGCTTTTATGTGTTTTCATGCACCATTTATTTTTGAAAAATCAGGAATTTTCACTGCAACAATTACTTATGTACTAAAGTAATAAAATTCTGGTTGTTGATAGTCACCAAATCTATGCTAAGCATATTCCAGAAAGGATTATTGTATGTTGTATGCACATGCAAAAAAGTGAGGGAAATCAGTGCAAGACTRCTAAGTGTAAAGAATTTAACAATGGTGTTTGCATTTCCTTTGGGTTTTATTTTACCTTTAATCTAATTGGGTTATTTCATGTAAGACACAAATTTTCTCAAGGAATATATTTCTRCTCTTGTGATTTTTATAATTGCTGGTTATATTCATAGATCCAGTTACTTTCCTATCAGTCTAGTACACTGCCAAAGGTATGAGTGAGAGCACATAAAGTAAGACAAGAATCAGATCTTTACAGAGCATTTTTAGAGGATCACACTAAAGGCCATAGTGCRCCGGAATTTTYTGGGAACCAGAAATACCCGTCCTCRATTTTCTGATCATATTAGAATTTTAGCCAGCTCATTTCCTATTCACTGAAAAGTGTCACACTGGTGAATATCTTTAGAAGCAGTCAGAGAAGGTAGGCATCAGACATTTTCTAACTAACAAACCTATAACTTCTAGTTTTATGTTTGTTCTACAAAGCAATTTTTCTATTTTATACTATTTTGTTTCTTCTCTGAAAATAATATTTTTTTTTCTTTGAGCTGAAGGAGGTCATCCAAACACGTTTCTCTCTCAGATGTGAGTTTTCTAGATCTAAAGGAACCCTGAGAAATGYGATCTTTCTTCACAGGGTATGTAAAAGAGAAGCAGGAAGAGTSTGCYRTAAAACCAGTTATAACAGAAAAAAYATGACTGACCCATCTAAAACTCAGTAAGATGGGTTAAAGTTGCTTCCTCTCAAGTGAAAACATGGATTTTGTGACTCATTCCACTGACTCATGAATATAGGTATATTTTCACTATGTCTATAAAAATTCTTGTTTTATCCTGTTTTACAGGAAGCTGGACTTTCTTAGTGTGTTACTAGCTGCTGGCAGTGGAAGCTCCCAAAACTTTGGCATATTCAGCCTCGCAATAAAATCCAGGGTGTTTCCTAGATACAGTATAATTAAGTTCAAATGCTATGTTACAATTATGTTAGGGTGTGACTTAGACAAAACAAAGCACTTCTAAGTGAAGACTGATGTGAAATTCTAAATGCACCCTTTTTTTTTCCACAGGTACTATAAATATTTTAGAATACTATAGATAGCACCAAACCAAAACATCTTATACCCCTTAAATTCTGGATTTTAATTTTACCCTATGAAATAGATTATTCTTGGCTGATTTTTTTCCCTTTAATTTTATTTTTAGCTCATTTAAACTCTTRCTGTTTAACCGACGGGTAAAGCCTGGCAACTCATAGCCACATTTTGCCTAGTTGCATTTAAGATAAATTAGGATTTGTTCAATCTTAGTAAAAAGGTATAAAGTTTGATAAAATTAACATGGAAGCTCTCTAGCAGGCAGAATCTCACATTATAAGTGTTTGTGCATACCTGCTTCAGATCCCTTATAAATGCTATCAGCCAGTATATTTACATGGATATATRCCCTTCTAATTTGCAAGTATGGCTTTTAAAGTAATTTTTCCCATTTGAAATCTTACAACTCTTTCATTTCAGTCATGCCAGTAAAACAACAAACAACCTCTAAAATGTGCCACGAGCTTTACACTTTTTTTTCTTTAGCAAGTGTATTCAATCAACCTAATTTCTTTCTCTTCTAACAAGTTGTAACTTGGCTGCTTCCATGTTAGTTTATATTTTTGCCTGTAAGTTTGTGTGGCTGTCAGGATGCGATCCAAAGTGCACAGCTTTCAGTGCCATCTCAGCCCTGAGACCTTCACCGTTGCCCTCGGAGTAGTCCATGCTCAGAAGAAGAAGGAAGATGGACAMTGGTCTCTCTCTACCCTGTGGACACATTTTGAAAGGGCAGCAGCAGGGTTCAGTTATTGACTCGCATTGACTCCTCCAGACCRTATTGTACCCGGCAGAGCTCCCTCCAGGGTGAAAGGCTTTGCTCTAAAACAATGGCCCTTTATCACCAATTGACACACTACACTTGGAGTCACATCTCAGCTATGTCCTCTGCAATCTGCCCTCTAGAGCACTAATAACTTCAACTTTTCCCTTATTCCTTTGTTAGTGACCTTATATTAGGGAAAGGAAACATGGATATACCTATTGAAATGGGCAAAAATATAGTTTAGGCATTTTCACAATAAAGAGTGTTTAGTAGTTACAGTCCAGAAAAAAAGTAAACTAAAATGAAAATGTGGATGCATCTTTATAAGAACTTGTGGACGGGTTTCATTCAAGATCTTATTATAGCAACATGATCTCAGACTGTCCCTTCAATTTATAAATAGTGAAAAAAAATCAATAAATAGGAATTTATTAATTTTTTCATTAAGCCTATTTGTTGGTATAAAAATATGGCAGATCCCCAGGTATTCAAGCCTATTGCTTGCCCTTCTCTGAGATMGTTTTTCACCTTTATCACATTTTAAAATTCTTCCAAAGGTGAGGACCAAATGAGGAGAGAAAAGGTTTTTAACAAGGCAGTCATTTTTAACTATCAAAGTTCTTTTCATTCTCTACAGATACATATCAAGTAAGACTGGATTTGTAAATTCAGGCTGTGGCATTAAGCACAAAAAAAAAAAGAGAGAAGGAAATATTTATTAAGACTTTATATCATTATTATTTTGTACTGATTGCATCATTAAACAATGTTCTACAAAAAATGTTACAAATTTGAGTCCAAACAGATCTTTTAGAGAATATAAATCTTACAATGTTACAGAYACAAGTTAATCAAAGCGACACTTTCTCTTAGGTTGGTGAGCAGAGGAGGCATATAGGGAAAGGGAAAGAGAGCAAAAGTTTCTTTAAACAAGTGCATGCAAAGAACTAGAAAGTACTTTGATACTACTTTTTYCCCGAATAAAAATGTGCCCTCTTTTATGGAGGATGAAGCTGTAAGTCAGTATCTCTGTCCTTCTGAGCGTGTTAATCCTACACAAATGATGAGTATGGAGCAGTACCAACGATGAAATCTTACAACTCTTTCATTTGTTAAGACACGGAATACTATTTTTAACACGTGACATGAAAGATAAAACGCTATGAAATACCAAAGAATATCAAAACTAGAACCCAGAAAATGAGTGGTAGACTTTGAAAATACATCAAATTCTGGGAAAATGACCCAAATGTTCCAGTTTTTATGAGGGTGCTTGCGCCCCTTCTGACCTTTTTTCCAGATTTGTATTTGGAACTAGAAGGATATATTTCCCCTTTTGGAAATCTCTTTAAGAAGGCCTGTGGACAACATGTGTTGGATCAAATGTTTCAGAACTTTAAGGTCTTTCAAAGCCTTTTTTTTTTTTTTTTTTTTTTTTTTTTTTTTGATATTGCAGTTCTTTTCGTTACAATTCATTTTGATGACGGTTGGGTGAACTGTTTGGAGAAAAAATGTGAACCTTCCCAAGGATTATTGGTTAAAAAATCTGAACCAAACTGAAGCACGTATTTTTAATGGTATTTCTCTGCTTCCCTTTTAGAAGCTCAGGTTGAGATAGAACAATAATGTTAAAAAAAAGAAATTTATAAATCGTTGTTATAAGAGTAATCAATTATTCTTCATATTTCATGGTGGTAAAGAAACAAGTAATCAGTGTATTTGCATACAAAAATATTTAATTTAAATAATGGGAAAAACTTTCATATTAGAAGAACAGTATTTGAACAGGTTGCTCAATGAGGCTGAGGAAACGCCTGTAATGGATATTTTAAAAGAAGATTAGACAAATGTCTGCCAATTATCTCTGTTTAACTGATCCCATACAGAGGAGTGGGATAGATTAGATGATCTCTTGAGGTCCCTTCCAACACAACATCTCCATGAAGTTCTGATAGAAAAAAGRCCAACACAAACATTTATCAGATTTTTTTTTTTTGTTCACATAGTTGGTTACTTTATGATTCTATGAAAGAGCAGTGAACTGGAAGGAACTGACAGCAAATGTTTTAATTTGGCAGTTTATGGGAAAAAAAGGTCTTTGCACTTATTTTGATATCTGTTACCRGCAAAAAACACAAATGAAAAGCTGCCAAAATGTCTTTGAGACAAATTCAGTCGAGTAATTCTCTTYCAATATGAAACGTATGAATAGGTCTACAGCCAATCTCTGAACTCTTWACTCATATCTTTCACATAACCACCTTGAAAATCTATTTTGATATATGTATACACAGAGACAGACAGGCAAAAATGCACACTCATTTCCTTTAACCAGTCAAACTGAGCAAAATATGGCTAAAATTTTGTTATGCTGGTGCCTAAAAATGCAAAATTACAGATAGCATCATTAAAGAAAGCCAGAATAAGGACAATGGCCTTATCTATTTATTAGCTGTATTAAACTACTTCCAGTTAATAGTAAAAACTATTTTAATGSAGAATTATCTGATTGCCATTACTGGAAGTGCCATTACATGGCACTTACCTCTGAAGTCAGGAGCTGCATATCAAGCAATCACAAAAAAATTGAAAAATACCAGCCTCTRCTTTGGCTTTTTGTCAGAAACCATGCAGACAAAAGGCTTGGCAACTCCAGCTACAGGGTGACTTCAACCACTTTATTTCCAGCATTTGTATGGGGGTTGGAGAGAAGAGTCAATCTCATAGACTTCTTGCACTCTTCAAAATGGAAASACTGAGATTCTTCCTCACTTTACACACATCAGATGGAAGAAAGGCTTCTATTCAATGTACATTCGTAATAGCCAGGAAAAATATAACCACAGCTGCTGGCTGGGATTGTCTGCCACATTCAGAGGATGGACTTCCAGCTCACTTGCATAAAGTCAAGGACATACAAATACTGGTAAGATAAGACTKGAGTGTCACATTGGGTGATATCCAGATGTACTGAAATTCCAAGCATAAAATCAATGCCAAAAAATACCCCAACCCTGAACTTTTAATTCTCTTTTCCAAGTAAAKAAATCCAGCTTTGCTTAGAGAAGATATTTTGAAAAATTATGGCTCTTTCAAGACTGTTATTTAGAAACATGATGTCACAGATGGTGGCTGGAAAACAGGTATTTACAGCTACCTTTTTTTTTTTTTCTTAAGGCTTAAAGTTGTCAGGAAATTATCTAAGTAACTTAAAATATTACAATAATGCCTTAATCACTTGCACTCCTTTTACTTCCTACCATCAGCAGCAGCAAAACCAAAAGCAGGCATTAACTCAACCTTCTTACAATCTAGCAAAATTGTTTCAACATAATTATTTATCTGTATATTCCAATCATGTTTTATTGCTTCCTCAGCTTCTCCTTTTAAAATCCTCCTACCTAACTTGTTTTCAAAAAATGTAATTTTATGCATTTAATTTGCCTTTTATTATCTTCCAGTTTTGATTAATACCTTTGCATTCAAAAGTCTTCAAACAGTTATTCAGGCCAGCAGTTGCTTTAACCTCCTGAACTTCAAGTATAAATTTGCTGGGCATCATAATGCATTTGCACTTAGGAAATGCAATGMAATAAGAAGTAGCCTTATTATTGGKGCTTCTAATACCTGTTAGGTTGTCTCTTAATCCTTTCTTATCCTACAGAAGAGAGMAAAATTTTATTTAAAATATAAGAGTATCATACATGTTGTTATGAGGCAGGATGCTAACTGATGCTGTTTAGTAAGGCTGTAGACAACACTGCACACAAGTAGCTATGAAATATCAGAGTTCCTTTCTGAATGCCAGGAACAATAAGAATTAAGTGTGCTGAAACTTAATATTTTGGAACTGCTCGGGCGTGGGTGTAAAGCAAAAGCAAGAGGTTTTCAACAAATTCAGGACAAGTAGTTTGCATACAAATGAACAATTTGTTCTTGAAAATGTTCTTTCCATCTTGTTTCACTATTAAGCACAGTCAGGGACAATTGTTGGTATAAATTTTGATGATTATCATGAAAACTTTGGCAGTGAAAACCACTAAGAATTTACTGTGGGAGGATGTCAGCCCTTCCAACTTTCTGGTCAACATCCGGTAGTAACTAAAAAAAATAACCCCAAAAAATTAACTCCCACACTTCTACACTCCACATCATAGGATTTTTAGGATCTCACACTCACTCAGTACTGAACACTATGGGATAGAACTTGTAAACTCCAAATTTTAGGAAACTCCCCAAGGTGCCTATGTTTACATGTAGAAAACAGAACAAATTTTAGGATGAATCTTCAACATATGACTTCTCAGTGCTCCTAAAAATTTCGGATATTCTGCAATACCCTCATAGAGGAAATGATTTTTTTCTTCAGGCTGCAATTTCATCTCCACTTATACTAGATTTTTACACTATCAGGCACTAATTTGATTTTGTTCAGATATCAATATGCCATTGCATTACTGCTGAACTGTTCAAAAGATGCAGTATAGCATTTATATAATCTTTCTTCTCTTATAAGTGTTTCATGTCAGCTGTAGGAGGAAAAAGTGACACCTGATCCAACAAAAAGTTGGTGGTACAAACATAGCAAGGATCTTATTCCAAATGAGTGCTTTGCATCACATGGCTGTGGCATTTCCAGTCCTAGAGCAAGAGCTCAGAAGCAAGATTTACTGTATTGTCAAGCCCTGGCCCGAGGGTTTTAAGCAGCTTGATTAGAAGATTCATACTGTCACATGCTAGGATCTGTTGAATGCAATGAAAGGTTAGTATTTCACACAGTGATTTGCAGCTGAAATCCAGTAGGTTTTGGTTTTCTTTCCTTTTTTTTTTTTTTTTCCCTTTGCAGGAAGTGGACTGTGGGTATTTTTTCCTTCAAATTTCACGAGGTCATTTGCAATTSATACCACAGCCTCTTCTGGTCAACATGATGCATCCTTTTCTGAGAAAACAACAACACACTAGCTCATACTAAACTTGTTCCTTGTATGCCTGGAGTAAAAGTATGAAAACTTTATCTTCAAGGTAAAGTTTTGGTGAAATAAGAGTTATAAATAAGCACAGATCRCTGACTGTTTCACATAAAGAAAATTGAAACTAGAAACTGTAGTCAGATATTTCACCTGTTTATGAATGGCGTAGTTCTGCTTCGAGATAACAGTGGATCTCAGAAAAGGATATTCAAGTAGGAAAAAAATACTGATTTAGTCAGGTCCAGAAAAAAGGAAGGTTGTTTCTAAATCAAAAATGCAAGCTGTCTTTCAGGACTGACTCTTGTCTACCACTGAATATTCTCCCAATCTTGTTTATTGTTAGATGCTACAGATGCCTATAGAAGTAACAGACACATGTTGGTAAAATCATTAATGTATATAAAACTTTTTAAAAGAGATTTTTACCTCATTTTTTTCTGCTTTTTTTGGTAAATAATTTAGGTGAAGTATCAGGATTGTAAGTCAATAAATACTTTTTTATTCCTCCCCTCCCTCACATCCTTTCCAAAAAGTAATTTTTATGAGTAAAAATCTATCACATCTGACATGGGAAATGTGACAGCTACCAAGTGGTAGGGTAACAGAACATTTCACCCCCTTATCTATACTTGATCTTCTCTTTCCATTTGCTTTACTTACGATGTAAGATATGCTACATATTTTGGGAGACAAATTCTTGGAGATGCAATTAGAATCAATATTTTGACTAAATGCATTTTGTTTGACTTACCAGTTATTAACAGCTTTTGACTTAGCAATTATTAGTAATTTTACCAAGTATAGTATTAAGGCCATGTTGTATTATGCAGTTATACATTCAAAACCAGATCCCCACTCTAGAATTTTATTTGGTATCTTTTTATTCTATAAGTCAGCACCTTCATTAAAAACAAAACAAAACAAAACAAAACAAAACAAAACAAAACAAAACAAAACAAACAAAAAAAAAACCCAAAAAAACCCAAAACCAAAAGGGATTCTCAATTATATTCTGAATATCTACAGAGTGAGGAATGCTTCTAAGTTGCAAATAACAGGGCTGAGAGATAGCACCAAATACAATCCAAATAACCTTCACAGATCAAGCCATAAACTAAACAGTGGTGCAAATAAGAAGCCAACACAGTCTTTAGAATAGTCACATGAAGCAGTCTGACTGTCTAATAAGCTGCCTAGCTGGCCAAGGCACTAGAAAAAAAAAATCACACTTCAAAGAACCAGGAGGGTGTCTTCAACAAGTCAGAAATTGGTTTTTGACCTTTCTGACTCATGTAAGCTTTCAGGATTCCCACCTGTGGTTTCTTTTCTAAATGATTTGATGATAAAAAGATAATATTTTTTCTTCTTTTGAATGGAAGAAACTCCTCCCTTTTTGTATTGGCTATAACACTGCTGAAGCCAGCTCTGTCTAGTATTGCCCTCTCAGGGGCAGAAATAAGAACWAACTCTGCTACATTTCTCTGCATTGCATTTCCTACAATTAACAGCCGGAGTAATAGAATTCTTCCCTCTAATTAATTGCACATCAATACAAAGTTACAGCAAAATGAACACTACAACCAGTTTAAGATTTGGGAGGCTTTCTTTGGTATTAGATAAATTCAGCATGAATGATGGTTTGTTTTTTAAAGAAATAAGACATGAAGTTTAAAATGCAACATTGAATGATTTTGGTATTTTCAAAAGGCAAGTTAACGTTTAGAGACTGCCATTTTCCACAGCTGGGACAGAGGCCTGATTTTCCTAAGTGCTGTCAGTCATGACCCTTTGAAATGGACACTACCAACCTGAAAAAAAAAAAAAAAATCCCAAATATCTGGCCAGTCTCAAAATTTTGCATTTAGCTCATTTAGGGGTTTATTTTTGCTCTAATCCAAAATGCCAGTAAAAGCAAAACTCAGGAATCACCACCACTGTACTCTGTTTTTAATTATATGGAACATGTTAACTGAGTCTTCAAAAAGTACTAAGGTATTCTGAGCTAAGCCTATGTGGTGCTCAGGTCAGAGGATCTGCATATGCTTAAGATGCTTAACACTTCACAAAACTAAACATCTGGAAGTGTCCTGCTGTAGAAATAGATTAAAACACAAATTGGAAAGAAAATGCAAGTAATAAGAAACACCAGAACTTAGACTCATTTGGAACAAAATGACTGAACAAAAGATTGGAATCCATAACTGAGATAAAACTAGCGGGTGACTTGTTAAAACCCCCCACAGGATGCTAAGCTTTTTTTTTTTTTTTTTTTTTACACAATCTTTCATTTTTATTGCGAACAAGATAACCTTCTCCCTCAATTTGTGATCTCCCTGCAAATAATCAAGAAGATTACAACTTCTTTCTGTTTTTAACTTTCATCCTGCTGAGAAACTCTGAAACGCTTTCAGCGRGTTGTCCAGACAGTACTAGTCATTATGTATAAGAAGAAGCACTCTTGAAGTAGTATACATGAGAAATGGAAAACAATTTTGATGGTAGGAGCTTAAAAATCATACACAATATTGCTGAACATGCAAAACCAAGTAGTAGTGAGAAAATTTGTGAAGTTGTGAAAACGGAGTGAAAAACTCAGTTGTTGATTCCAGGAAGTACTCTGTGCTTTTTTTTTTTTTTTTTTCCTAAAACAGTTGCACTGCTCAATGGTGTAAATAATGTTTTCCTGTACTGCAAAACTCTGTATTGTCTTGCATTTTCCTAATACTTTCCTAAAAGTCTGATGTCTCCTTCTACCTGTGGTATCTAAGTGGAGCTCTGGGAATGTTTGGTTTTGCTACTTTTCCCCACTACATCTTCTGCGATGCAATAACACGTGTGGGTCTGCTCTTCCTGACTTTTCTCATTTTCCCCCCACACTTAGATTTCTGACCAACAGCTTCACCATATCCTGCCCCTCTATCTTTTGGTATACTGGGCTTGATAATTGTCAAGAGGATTCTGAAAGGCACCAGCTCATCCCTATCTTTTTACTGTGGCTTGGACATCCACTAGGATCATTCTGGCTGCAAGGACACAAATRCAAGGCAGAGAAAACTTGAATTTGTAAAATATAAGAAAAAGAAGAAAAATTTCATAGCTGGATCATTTTTAACCTCTGCTTTGCAGCATTTAATTTATGTTTTGTAAGGTGTTTTTGAGGATTTTTTTTATTATCTAAAGAACCCACATACAAAAACTTCATTTTTTTAAAAAAAGAAAAATCCACTACTTCTCTAAACTGCAGGGATCAACCTCTATGCTAACCAACGATAAGAAACTGCTTAGGTCAGAATGGAAAAACTTTAAATTGAATTTGGCTCCAGAATATTTCAGATATTTAAAATGCCACCCCCTATTCAGTGTTTATGACAGCGTCATAGTCCAGCACAAGTAACTTGAGTGTATTGTGAATAAGACCAAACACAGTTCCCAGTGTAGTTCAGAAAAACTCCCACTTACATTACTGAGAGCACAAGCAGGCAGCCCTAAATTAGTAATAGTTGACGTGTCATTAGATTTATCTTCTGCAGCCTAGGACCACTTCTATGTGGCATGATTCACTGCAGGTTCCAAAATAAATTATGAATCCAGGAGAAGCTGGTAGTCATACATTGCAAGTTGCAATGACTGGAATTTATGTTCCTCTTCTTGTTCTTTCTTTTAACTATGGGCATCAGGTTAACAGTAAAAATACAGTTTAATTTCCCATCTCCTTGTACTTTTTTTATCAACATCCACCACTGTTCCTCCATTGCACAGAAACTTTCTCCCTCCTCTCTAACCTCTGCACTGTAATAACCTAAAATTCAAAAATTACATTCTCCTTTCCTCAGCCTTCCCCAGTGCTCAGTTGCTGAGTTTTGTTACCCAAGTGTTGAATTCAATCCTAGAGCTGGCCAAGTTCAGTGCAGAGTAAAGTGATTTCCATGTTGCTTGTTCTATGACTCACTGTGACAATAATGAAGCGTGGGCTGGTTTGGTTTTCAGAGAGCTGACCTTGCATCAAAATCTGTTCTCATTAAACAAAATTCCCAATGAAATTCAAAGCACAATTAATGACCACAGAATTTTGCCAAAAGCAGTAACCACTAAACTAAATGAGACAGTGTTGATTATGCAAATAAACAACCACCCTGGAAAGCTTGTCCATTGTCTAAAACAATGTGTCTCTAGGATTATTTATGTTACGATACTGATCAGAACTGGAGTCTTATTATGCTAAATCCTGTATAAACACTAATTACAGAATTGCAGTGTGATTTGATATAAGATTCAATAAGTAACAAACCACAAAAAAAGGTATCGGGTCTGAGGGAATTTTGTGCATATCCAGTTTATTCATTAGCTAAAAATATTTATAGTCTTTACAATTTTGTCTTTAGTAATTTAAGGACAGCTTGAAACTGAAAATAGCTAACTCAGTTCTAGCAATTAAATTAAAAGCTTTGCCATGTGAAAGCTGTTGATACTGAAAGCATATTTATTTTATTAAGGAAAATGTGAACTTTTTATTGGACTGCTAAAGTAGGGCATATAGCACATTCCAGTAAATTACACTTTCCCACCAAAGTCTTCAGCAAAACTCGAAAGTCTTGTACAAAACATTCAACTGTTAGTTATAAATTACTGCAATGTGCACAGGGATTACGGAGTGTGTGTCTCAAAAGACATACCACTGAAGGAACCATAAAGCAGGAGAACAGGTAAGTTTCATGTTGGAAAGAAAGATTTAACTCTTTAGCATTTACAAAAAGGAAGTGCAAAAGCCACTTCTGAGTCTCAATCTGTTATTGCTTCTACTGTACCTATTTGCTTATGTAAAAAGTAACTTCTATCTTTTGGTCTAGGAAACAAAAAAAAAAAAACCAAAACTTGAAGTGGAAATGGTTTACTGTCTATATAAGAGAAACAGTTAAATTCTCCAAGTTCAAACTGCTGTTTCCATGCACAAAGTAATCTGAAAAAAACTATTTAGGAAATTACATTCCTGCAGATGCAGAAATCTTGGGATTGGACAATTCAGTCTCAAGTCACACCAATGACAGAAACAGACAACCAAGCTGCCAGTTAGAAATACAACACTTGAATGATACTCATCACAACACTAGATTACACAAAGGGATCTTTGATCAGAATAATAATGGTAAAAACTTATGGCTTCCCTTTAAATGCTATGGGCCAGTACATCTGACCTTTACTATGTGCAGTGAGTTCTGTACTGTTGGAATCTTAAATGTTTAGGGACTGAAGTACTGTAACAGATTTTGAACTTTCCTTCCAAAGCATCCATGTGCTATGCCTGGACTGACTGCTTGCCATCACTCTGTCCACTGGTGGTGAGCACTCATCACACACGACATTTTTGTTATGCATAGCATTCCAGTATTTTACTCAACAACATTGTACACATAAAAAGCCAGACAACAGACTGGAATTTCTCCCAGGAAATATTAGCTTCACACCTTCCTTTTTTTCCAGGTGTTTTTATCTTTTTGCCCGTGAATATGGTAAATTTTTTKGAGCTTAAAGTACTTTTTATCCATTTCTCCTTCTTTTTGGGCTCTATAATCGTAGGCAGCAAGCAATTGGGGAATTTTTTATGGGGACAAAGAAAACCCCAAAGGCATTAATTTTTCAAAAGATTCGCTTAGTGAATGACTGCTACAAATGCCTGTCTAACAAAAACATTGCAGTTTATGAATCTGTTATTCCCTATAAATATGGAACTTAAATTTCTTTTCAACTGTTTTTTTTTTTTTTTTTAATAAAAGCCACTCAGATATTGTTTTGTTTTTCCTTTCTCAAAAAAGGACACTTTTGTAACCTGCTTTAGGATAAATTTTCATAATTCAAATTTCCCAATTTATGGGAGGTACACTGAGTAACTTCCCCAAAAAAAGTTTAATATTATTTCATCAAGATGATGTGCATGAGGAAAAGTATGGAAACATACCTTGAAAGTTCTACCTTTCCCCTCTACCTTAAGCAACATTTTGGAAATGCAGCTCAGAATACTCTTTCAAAGGAAGGAAACACCATATTCCATGTTTTCACCCAGAATAAAAGAATAAAGCTATAAAGGTTCTCAAAAATAGCAAGTACATAATGATGCATGGTTGCCTTTGCCTGCCATAGGTTACTGCTCTAAGTGAGCAGAGTATCATCTTCCTCCTTTACTGAACACTGCATTACAACTGACCATTTCCTGCCTGATCAATTATCCCATTATAGTGTAAAAAAAAAATTAAAGTAAATCCAAACAGTATTAGGGTTTTGTGTATTTTTATAGAAAACAAAGCTGATACAGCTTTCTCAACCGAAATTGCAGCCAATATTCAGCATAATATTGTTTATGACAGGTTTAACCATTGCACGGCACTTGATTTTCAGTGGATTAGCTAAATGACCAGCCATAGATTAAGTTTTTAATTTCAGTCCTTTAAATTGTTTAGAAAGGACTGGAAAAAGTTCCAGGATTTTTTGCTATAATAGCACCTCTTTAACACAGAAGGCAACTATAAATTGTGAAAATACACACTGTGGACTGTACTGACATACTTGCTATGTCTGTGTTTATGGATGGTGGGAAGGGCATGCATACAAAAAGAAGACACTGAAAGTATTTCCTGCATGCCTGATCATTTCCTGCATTGCCTAATCCAATGACACTCTCAAGTTTTCTCCAGAGGACTTTGTTGAGGTCCTTAGAAAAATACTTGAAAAATCTATGGATAGAAAATGTGAGTCTTGGARCATTTTTAGCACTTGTTAACTGAGCACTTTTGCACTGCTTCGGAAATAATATAGCACATATTGCAGACATCTTAAAGTTTCAAAAGTTCATAATGAATTACTTTCAATAACACAAAGCTAAACAAGAGAATAAGGTTTTGCAGTTATTAATTCTGAAAAAGCTTCATCCAAGAGAAAGAAGGAAGGAATCATTGAGAAAATGGGTCACATAGGACCACCTTTTCTTCAGCCAATATCATTGAAGGCAAAGGTTTGATGTCCAGCTCTGGAAGAGAAGGGCCAACTTAGCTCTTGCACATACTACTGCAAAGCTGGAGACACTCCAACCAAACCACAGTGGAGAGCAGCTGATGGCAGGTGCACCAAGGCCAAAGTGTTTAATGGAAACATGCATGCATACATGCAGCACCACCACAAATAAAACAGTGTTATGAAGCAGGTAGATCCAACCCTACCCCAGAGATTTTGCTTGGACTCTACTCACAGTGAAATCAAACCTCCAGCTGGTGGAAAAGATCTGTGTGCTTTTGCAATAGTGTTTATCTATTTGTATAAGGAATTCTTTCACACAGCCTCTAGAAAAGGGAGTTAATACTTAATTCATATATCACACTGTACCTTCAGCTAAAATGCTTACTGCTTGTGTATTCCTGCTTCATTTTGCATAAACTGACATCATATACTGAAAGAGAGAGGGCCAATGTGCTTCTCAGAAACCCAGCAGTCATGAGACTTTACCTGCCCCTACAGATATGCACATGCACACACATGTACACACATGCACACACACACACATACACACACATACGCACACATACACACACACGCATGCAAAAAAATAGGAAAAAACGACTCAGCAATTGCAAGAGTCGCAATTTACCATGGAAGCCTCTACTTAATATTCCGCTTGATCTGCCAAGTTTATAGCCTGGCAAATCTGAATACAAATGTCGATGCAAATGAGGATTCATTATTCTTACATCGTCTTTGTGTTGAAGCTTAATGTAACTTGGTTCCTGTGGTTGCTCAGGGAATGTAGATTGCAAGACAGGAGGAAAAAAAAGCCTCGACAAAAACCAGAGAAGCAAATAGGGAAAAGAAAAGTAACAGAAATGGAAATAAATGGAAAAAAAATATGCTAAGGTTTCAGACTAGCAAAACATCAAACCACTGCATTACATTCTCCCCCTATTTTCTCATATAAGTTACATTTGCTTACCATTATCAGCATAGAAGGAGTTAACTAACCAAGACCATTCTCCACAGAGTCAAAACATAACAATCCTCCTTTTACTGATTATACAATATTGTGYCCATTGTAAAGTCAGTGCCCCATTTATCTGAAAATTTTAACATTCTTTCATAATTATAGAGCTCATCGGCTGGTAGAACCTGTACATTTAGATCTGCAAGAAGATTATAAATGAATTTAAAACCACCCYACCATTTCTGCTTCTTTCATTATAAATTACTGCTGAATAATTCAGAAACACGTTAAGAAAACTACAGTACGATTAATAAACTATACAATGAAAATCACAATAGTTTAAAKCATACATTTATTGTCCCATTTATAGCCCATCACAAGCAAGGGTTGAAAAGCACCAAATTAGAGAAAACATGAAATGCTGCAAAATTATAATTAGATCCTCGGTGCCACACAGTACATTGTTCTGATGAATCTTTTGTACGGCTAGCTTATGCTTACATATAAATACCTTCTCAGTAAATAAAAATGTACTGTAGGCTTGACTTTTAGAGAAGCTGTAAAGCTTAGCATATGCGATGATCCCAAAGTCAATGCTGTAAGGCTTGCTTCTTCATCCATAAATAAAGCACATTTGCATCCATTCAGTCAAATTAGCTCCATATAAAAAGGTGGTTATAATTAGCTCCTCTTTCAGGTTCACGGTTAAAACTCAAGCGTGCCTGCCGTCTTGATTAAATCCACCATCGTCTTCCAATAGCTAGTGCTAATTCTTCCAAGGAAATATTCAGTTGAGGTGTTATTTTATTCTGCACTGCTGTTAGTTGTCTAATTTACGCCAAGTCCCTGCAGTGCTTTCCTTAAGCCATCCTCTTTGTCTTGCCTTTGAAATTTACCAAATCTTACAAGAAATCAATACTTAATTGATTATTCACTTTTCTGCAGCTTCAAACAGCAAGCACGCATAAGATCCTGGAGTAGTCACCCGATTTCCAATGCAGGAGGTTGCTTGGTGGCAGGGATCTGCAAGTATCCAACAGCAGGCATTCCACAGAGCTGTGCAGTGGCGTACAATGCCAGCATCCAATAAAGAAAACGAAGATACTCTAACGAAGCAGGAAAAGTTCCCATGTGAGACAGATCCATATCAATGCTTTAAATAAAAAGCGGAGGCACTGGCTTTCAGATAGAAGAGCACCATTCTCTTTGCAGCTATCCCTCTGTTCTTTGCTTACCCTTTTCTTCCTATGGCACTGGAGTGGAATATCCAAAGTGCCACCGAACTCACAGAACTCCACGTCGGAACGGGGGTGAGGCTCGTGCTGTACCTCTGACATAGAATAAGGATGGCAAGCACGTAACATTACGAAATGTAGGACAAATTCAGGCGAGAGAGAGAGAGGGAGAGCAAGAGACAGATGGCGGATCTGGCTGGGAGCCAAAGCCAGTGAAATGAATTACATTGCTGAATAACTGTACACCATTGATTCTGCCACTTGTTGCTGCATGGCAAAAAAGGGCCCTGACGTTGGCAGGAATCTCCTCGCGTGTCACGCGTGCCGCAGATAACTTTTCACACGTAACTCGATGCACCGACACGCTATGTGTGCATGTGTGYRTGTGTGTGTGTGTTTGTGTGTGTGAGTATGAAAGTGAKTGCATGTGCATGAGGGAGGAAAGGAGAGAGAGCCRGAGTGGTGTGGGGGGTGTGTGGGTATGTGCCTGCGTGCGTGGTGTGTGTGCCTGTGCGCGCGCGCGCGTGGAGGGGAAAACAATCACTGCAATCCAGCCATTTTGTTTAATGAAGAATGGAAGGCTGGCATTCAGAGACGTGGTTATGTGCCGCATATTAATGTGTGCTCCGTAGACATCCTCCCCCTTTTGAGATGAGTGGCACAGGAATGAAGCCCTCTATAGAGCAGCCACCGTGGGAGCAGGAGCTCGCAAGGTAACATATCATCGCCGAACCTACGGACGTGGCACCGCCGCTCTGCACAAGGACAAGTTGCTGTCGGATGAGGAGGAAAACCTGGTCCCATGGTTCTGATGTTTGGGTGCTTTCGGAAAGATAGYCAGAGTTGGAGCAGATTGTTCAATAAATGCTTCGTACCCAGGATGAAGGGAGACATTATGGGATGCCCAGGGGGCTTTGGAAATCAAATACAATGTTTGAGTAGCACAATTTGAGGTACATTATAAAAAAGCAATTTGAATTGCCAATGAGGCGACACATATCTGCATGCTAATTAGACCTGTGTCAAGCTTAGTCTGCCGGGTTGTGTTGATGGCTAGGAATGCGCTTGTAACTCTGCTGAGAGATTGTTTCTGCATAAATTATCAGCTTTGTCCTACTGATCATTTTCTGCAAACAAACATGAAATGTAAGATCAAAAGGCAATTCTGAAATTAAAATTATTGATTGATAAAGCCAAGATTTCAGAATCTAATTAGAGGAGGCACAAACAAAAGCTGATATTATTACAGATTGTGCCTGAGCTAGCAGCCCGATTGTGCAACGCTTGTAATTTATCTTTGTTTATGCAGCCAGGATATTAAAAATGTAATTAAAATGGTAAAATGATCTGATCAGAAATAGCCACCTAGTGGCAAGTATATTATTTTAAATGGATTATAAAAACATTGATCTGTGCAAATAAAAGGTTTTTTTCATGACAAACATAGCAGCTCATTGAAATTTGCTGAGCAATTTGTCTTTTGCTAATAAGTTGTCTTTTGTGTTTTGTTCCATAGATAAGCAGCATCATTTATAACCCTCATTTGCACACTAATAAACATTCTGTTATTACAGGTGGTGTTGGGAACATCTTTCATAAATTATGGCATATGAAAATGGAAGAAACAAATAAACCCTTTTCTAGACATGCACTATATATGYTTTGTAAAATTAGAATATTCATCTGACAGCAGCAGCGCAAGTTGCTTATTAAATCACTCTATTGCTCTGTTTAAGCTATGAAATGGTAGAAACACTGTCAATATGTAATTCAGTTTCTTGCCTATTTTGGTTACTTAAAAATGCTGTACAAAACACAGAGGGCCTAATTTACTAAGTTTGTGCYGATTCAATTACTAAATTTCATGGCTATAAAGAGTTCTTTGTGATTTATACATTTTYACCCTCATTTAGTACCTTTCTAGAGTTGCCAAGTGGATTAAGCATTTAAAGAACAGACTGTTTTAATTGCACAGTATAGAAATGTATTTTGAAATTTTTCTGCAATCACAAGTTATGGACAGTGAAATGGCCGAAGGAAGTTCTGTCATATGTTAATGAAGCTAGATTACAAAAAACTTYGCACTATAAACAGTTTTTCAAGAAAATATATTCAGAAGCTTGTAAGTTCATGAGCRGGGCTTAACTCATGTATTTCTTCTTGTTTCAGATTTCCACATGAAACCACTATGGAAATGCTCAATTCCTTTTAAAGAAATTCACAATTTAGGGTCCTGTCAGCAGCTCTGGGGTCTTTTGTTAGGTGCACTTAAAATGCCAGATTAAATATTAATATGTGGTTAGAGTTGTGCTATTTTGCAAGCCCTGAAACCCTATTAGTAAATCATGATCTGGTGACTGATGCAAGAAATTTCAAGGCACCAAGAGTGCAGATTGCCCATCAATCTGATGGATCACTAATTTTTACTAAATCAGGCCCTTGGACTTTTAGCTGTAAGCAGATGTATGTTTCATTGTGACGGGAAAAGCAGTCCAAATAACAGAGCAATTTTCTGCACTGAATGTGTATCGTAACAGGCAGAGTTGTTTTGCATAATCAGTAAGTTATTTGAATACAAGTGTTCATTTAACTGGCTGTGCATGACTGATGCTGTTCTTGAAAAAAAATCCCCACATTTCGAGCTAGAAGAGAAAGTTGCATTATTTTCATAGAGTAGTACTAGAATTTCAATGCAGTGTGGTAGAGCTCCAGAAAGATGCTGAAGAGGAATGCCCAGGCAAAAGAAGTCACATATTCTCAGCCATCCCAAGGAGCTTTATCCCTTCAATAGGATTCATCAACCACTGACAGCTAAGTCATTCATGCAAGGATGAGGAAATATCAAGAAGGATACTGAAGGATCAGACGAAGGAAAATGGAACCCCAAAAAAAGGGRTGGGAAACAATCTGTGTGAAAATATTGGAAATACYATTAGATAATAAGCCACTGATGTAGAGGAGACAAATTCTTCCTGATATACGGCACACTTAGATACGTGGCTGTGTTGTAGCCTACCTGACACCTTTATAAAAAAGAAACCACCTCCAAAACCAAATCACACACTCTTTATTGGCAATCTTAATGTCATACAGACAAATCCTGACTTCTAGTTCCTTATAATATGGATTTAAGCAACTGACTTGAGTTTTTAGTAATTATGAAGAATTTCATGTGTGCAGACACTAGCATAGCATATATTGTCTTCCAATTCACATCTGTCCTTTTTGCTTTCATATCATCTCCTCTCTCTCTCACTTTTTAGCAATCTACTTTCCAATTAATTTGAAAATCATTAATTAATTAATTTTAATTAATTTTGATCATTAGAAAGAGACCTCTCCACATCTTTTCTGCCACTGCTGCTTGACTGATTCTGAGTAGTACAGGTCTGCATCATTTTCAGGTCACCCTCTTCAAAACATGTATACACATTGCTTAAAAGAAAAGCTCCTAATCTTAATCTAAAATAAACACAATTAATAAACTCAAGCTTTGTTCTTTAGACAAAATCTACAGCTGCAAGTCTTTACAATCAATATATTGAAATTACAACATATAGTATACGGTTTTTGAAAAATAATTACAGTGTAAAATAATTYGAGGCTTTCCCAAGCTGATGGACAGACTAAGAAAGAGAGACAAAGTAATGTTATTTTCGCTCTGGTGACCATTTTTATTATTTTCAGATACTAAATAATTTCTTTTATTTAAAGAAAGCTATACGAATCAATAGGCCTTCTGGTATTGACATTGTGAAGTAATATGCAGCAACACCAACCATCCTGAAACATTCCAGTGGGCTTTTAAAGTGAGTGAGAGTCTGCTGGGAGCAGCCTCCCTGACTGAGGCACATGGAGGGTGTTCTAATTTCCACTAAGCCCTGATCAATGGGAATTTATTACCACTTAGACAAATAGAAAGCCAGACCRTGCAAAACTGAACTGCCTTGAATGTATGGCCCACATCAGAAAGATACATAAACATTAAGAGCAAAGCAAAATAATAAAACAAAAAGTGGATGTGTTTTTAGATCTTCTTTTCCACAAAGCTAATGCTTTGCTASTACATCCTGTGAAAATACAAATGCTGACAGAAGAAAGCTTACATGTACTTAATGGCGTTCCAGAGTAATGTACATATCATTGTTTCTGAACTGTAGTTCCTATTGTGCTCTGTGTCATGCTCATGTGTTTACCAAATGTCAGAAACCTCCTTTACARGCTATTAATACTATTGTGGTCCCTCCAACATGCACACAAATACACCCACTCCTCTCACCACACACACTTTCTCACTGTCCATCAATATGTTGCAAAGTCTGTGTTTCATTACCATATCATATGGAGTATTGATTCCTGTTCCAAGCTAAATAATGTTGTTTTTTAAAAGATCTTTTACCCTTTAAGTGGGGTTTGCTAACCGAACCGCAGACTGGTAACAAAGATGTATTATAGYAGTTGATACCATATATACTTTGGCAAATGCCAAAACCAGTAACATAGGCAGAAATTTCAATGCTTAATTCAAGTTTTACAAACAGGAAAATTGTGCACAATATCCAGTTACATACATTCCATGTTAAAAAGRGAAACATTCCTAATAGACCTTTCAACATAATAAGATTCAGGCCTAAGCAGTAAAGAAAATGATTACCAGTTTTATTAGGCTTCAACTAGTTTCCATACCAGATCTAAAAAGTCACCTTGCACCTATATAAAGAGGATTATTTATGTATTTATCTGTACATGTGTCCTCATCAGCGACTGTATACAATCATTTCATGGCATTCAGATTCAGCACAAAAACATCAAGGCCTAAGTACAAATATTATTACTATAATGGGTTTTCATTTCTAGAGGTCATCAGGGGAAGGGATTAATTTTGCTTGCTTTATTGTACACACAGAACAGCACACAGGGTCATATTACAATGCCTTTATCTGGAAAATCACATTCAGCTGTAATGAGAAAGGCTCTTCTTAAAATAATTTTACAATTTTGGGTGTATTAGCTGTATTTTATTTCATTTCTATATTGCTTTCCTTTATGCATATTTATTTCAGATATCATTAATTGATTGTTAGTGATATTAATAATTTCAGGTCTCTTTTCTGTTTGCTGAAAACTCTTTGCTTTTCCTTTTTAAAATTCATTTTATCAGCAGTAATACAAAAACAGTTTGTATCTCTAGGTTGCTGCAGAATTTTTTTTTTTAAATTATATTGAAAACTTAGGATCTGTTTACCGTGACAAAARTACTCCATATACATTGCCTTTCTTTACAGTTTCTATGTATAATAGAAATAAGTCTTTGGCCAATAATTTACACACACAAGTTCATTTTCCCCTTGCTTCCTCAGAGAATATCTTATTAAGAGGTATTATTTAAATGAGAAAACAACATTCCTATCCATGCTGCATGAAACTGATATTCTGCTGCACAAGGAACTTCATTTTTGCTCACATCAGATTATGTAGAGAAGCAGTCTTTGTATAGGCAAGGTCAGAGGTAGCAGGAAAGCAAAACCAGAAGGTCATGTCATGCAATGTCCAGATATAAAGAGCTGTAAACAGTATCCATTTAATGCATATGAAATTAGCATTCACATTGTAGGCAGCAACAGATGATATTTTTAGTCCATTTTAAACAGTTTCAAAGCTCTGTGAGAGAAAGTTCAACAGACCCAGGATGGGCTGCAGACTCCCAATAGGACAAGACAAGATAAGAAAAAGAGAAAAAAAAAATTAAATATGGAGAAAAGTGAGATGAGAAACAAAACCAGAAACTGAATAGAACCATTGAATGAAAATACAAATACTGGAACTAAAATGATGAAAAGGGAAAATTAATTGCCTACAGAATTTCCTATGAATTACAGAGATTCACTTGCACAGGCAAAATCTGTCCTTGTTGTACTATGACAATTAAAACCTAGATTTTACTCAAGTTAGATTTTTTTTTTTGCCTAGGTTTCCTTGATAGGGATAAAAGTAAATTTTTAGACTACTGTGAAAATAGATTGACCAACCTTAAGAAGTTCCATGAGTATTCCTAGCTGTAACATTAATATTATTTTGATTTATTTTGCCTTAGCAAAGGAGCTGAGAAGCAGCTGATTTCAGAGGCCAAGACCATCCATAACCCACCATCCATAACCCTTACAAAAGCACTGGAGGACCTCACAGAGCAATGGCACYGTAGGCAAGATAAAATACGTGCTTCCTCTCCCTAATTCACACTCTTTCTGGCTTTGCAGACTGGCAAGAAACCCATTCTCCTGGACACTGTCATTTTGGAGCACTGAAGACAGCTCTTGGCATTTGAGGCATGTATGTGGAAGCATGCTGGCCACTGGAATCATGAGCACAACTGAAGGAAAGATGCATCCTTTCCCATTCTAGCAAGGATGTCACAGGGACTCTATTGACTCC
The DNA here is from genome assembly GCF_030028575.1 of Malurus melanocephalus. Lineage (NCBI taxonomy): Eukaryota > Metazoa > Chordata > Aves > Passeriformes > Maluridae > Malurus > Malurus melanocephalus. The sequence continues at coordinate 92,120 of NW_026623687.1, read as the reverse complement.
TATGTATTGACACTATTTCTCACTCTGGCAAAGATTCCATTAAACATACAACATATTTTTTTTTCCATAATACAGCCAAACAAAATTCTTATTGCTATGTGAGACTACACTTTGAATAAGAGGCACATGAACAAGGGCCTCAGGAGTCCCTGCTCTCAGTTATTACTATAGTTTATTCTGAACTTGCAGCTTTGTCACTACCTTTTTAAGAAAATATATGTAATAGAAGTACAGTTTGCTGTAGACCAACATAGGTTTAATACCATAAAAGTTTTGTRTGTTCAGGAGCAAAATATGCATAGGAAGGAAAAGATGATAAATAATTGCAATCTACATTCATGTAAAACAATATTAAAAGTCCAAATTCTGTCTAAACTTGCATAGATTAAATTCAGCCATGAAAGTGAATTGTATTAACCCATTATACAGAACCTCACAAATAGTCCCTTGCTTCTTCAAATAGACATATTTAATATCAAGAGAAGAAAAACTTGCTGATACAGCATAAAGAATTAATAAAAGTAATTTTATTGAAAAATAGACAATTTACTGGAGTTTTTATACACAATTACACACACATGCATAAAGAGAGATTCTATGTGACTSTTACCTTTCCTATTGCTTAAAAAGTTTTTTAAAATTCAGCGCAAGTTTCTGARTAAGTCAAAATCAAAAGCACTTAAGATACTATTTGAACCAGAAAAAAAACACAATACAAAGAAGTGGAGTTAAATCCAGAGTTTTTAGGGGTTTTTAATATTTGTCTTTAATTATATTGTTTTTTCAAGCCAAAGGGATATGGATCCCAGTCTTCTGGGTATTCAGAAGTACCACTTCAATYTTAAAATGTCTGATCCCATTTGACTCTCTCTCAGAGCACGTTGRCACCAGTCCTCAGCCTCACACTGAGATACCAAACGCCATCATGTTACAGCACAGAATTAAACTCCAATGGGCTGGAGGCCACCAGTTCCCCAGCTGTTGATTTCTTTTAAGCCAGGGCCTTACTGTCCCCTCCCCAGTTATTCTTGGATGAGTTAGTGGAATTGTGTACTTTCTTAACCAGGAATTCTACACTTATTTGGACTGGAAGGGACATTCTGATGAAGAGTTTTTTATTATCAAAATGAGCTCCTGGTCAGTTCTATTCAAACACAGCCTTATGCAAGGAAGTCAATATAGTGCAAGGCTGGGAGAACACACAAAGACCCAACACCCTCAAACTTGCTGGTTTGGACATTGTGAGTACTCAGAGAGAGATGCAAAGGCCAGCTGACAGAGTCCTACCCTTTTACTACTTAACACCTTCACCCTTTACAACATGGTGGCTGTACTCAAAGTGTCTGTTCAAGATTTTTGCTCCCTCATGTTAACTTCTGAGCTACCAGGAATATGGCACCCAAAAATTAGGTGGCACAGGCCTGAGTCATGCTGAGGAACACGATAATACTTGAATGTGGTAAGAGTAGTATTCTGAAGCTAGGGAATATTCCTCATCTCTGTTTAATTTTAGGGCAYACATTTAGACTGTAAGTCTTTCCATTAATGAAAGTGAGCTTTGAACTAGGTCCTTTGAGGGCCAGTGACATTTGAAGGATTGGAGAGGGATACAATCAATTTAAATATGCATTTACAAATTTACAAAATATTATAAACATGTAAGGTAGTGCATCTATCTTCATCAGACTCTAAAGCTGTAAATACCAGATGTCATTTATAGATTAAATGATTTTCCTAAATCTAATTTTATATTAATACAAACCATTTGTCAATTCAACATGAAGGCTTCTACTTTAAACATTCAAAAGTCATGGCATGCAAATGTTAGGGTTATCCCAGTGATTCATTGCACAAAATGCAAATTAAGGTATAAACTGAACATAAAAAATAATTTGCCTGAGAGGTGTTAAAATAGATCTGTAACTGACCTGTTCACAGCATTTTCACTTCTGGTAAAAAACCTCTCAAAAGCCCAGTTTCAATAACCTCATCTCCTGCACATGCGAAAACCTGGTGACAGTAAACAGAAATTCAGCATGTGCAAGGGGCTTYGACATGTGAATTCATAAGGAAAATATCTGCAGTTTCAGTGGGAGATTTTCTCTTCGTGCTTACCTTCAGTAGTGATAGTTTCCAAATCAGGGAATGGTTAAACGCTCTGTACCTTTATCTTCATTATCACTCAAAGACTAATCTTTTGAAAAGATCTTCAAAGTAACTGGCAAAGATAACAAGTGTGTCAACAAGCATTTAAAGAATTTGAAGGAAACCATATCATCTATAGATAAAAAGGAAGTTTTAAAGAGCAGCAAACACATGGCTGATTCCTTTTTCATCATGCTATAGGAGGATAAGGTATCATAGAAGGCAATATTATTGAAACGAATTTGAACACTCRTTTCAAATTAGAATCTTTATAATGTAAGTCTTTGATAAAATCTGAAAATCTAAAGATAGAATTGTTTAATAGCAGTTTTGCCAAACTATTTTTCAGAATCCCTAATTTTGAGCTCCCAAAGGAATTTTCAATACAGYTGGCAATTAAAAAGGAGTAACTCAGTTCAAAGTGACCCTTGTCACTTTGCATATTTGTAGCTTGACTAAGGCTACTCAAATGTCAGGCAAAAGATAACGAAGGACACATCTGTCTCTGCCCCTGAGGCCAACGTGGATAGTGAGCTCTGTGGAGCTGACTCCTCCTTGACCACCAGGACTTTCCTTCTTCACCAGTTAGAATCAACATTACAAGAACTCACTTTCTCAGACTCCATTGAAACCAGCCTAGACTCTTTTTTCTGTCATTTTCAAGATGAAGAATTTTTTAATGTACATTTGAATACAGCCTAGTTACATGCAAAGAGCAATGCCAGCAACATTCTCCCTAGATAGGAATCGTCTGTTTTAGCACACAGAGGCAGAGGAGTTCTTCTATTATGAGAGCTCCTTGTCTTGAACAAGGTGAGCAGAATCCATATMTTCTCAATTTTGCTCAATTATGGCAGAAGAAGAAAACAATATACTTAAAAGTGAAGATACAGGATGGAAGGCAGACAAAAAATCTGATAAAGATCCATGAGAGAGAGACCCTCTGAGCTAAGTCTTGACTGCAATACACYTGGAGTTATGAATTTATGAGTTATGCATTTCTTAGTTTTATGTGTACATGGAATCATATTTTCATTTATAGTTACATTGCTTCATGGCAGGCATCAAAGTGTCACTGAAATTTGGAGCTAAACCTCTTTTGTTTGTTCTTTCTGAGGCTGAAGATTGGTGAGATAATTGTGTCTACAGATAAATGGAATGAGCACTATTTTTCAAAATAAATGCATTTTGCATCCTTTWTTGTACTAGCATATTCCAACATTTGGAGTACTTACAGAGGGCTTAGATGCCAGTAATGCATGGATCCAAGACTTAGGATATTCTGTTTACTTTATAAAATATGAAGCAAAGCATAACCAGATTTTCATGGCATAGATGTTTATCCAGTGGGATCTCTCCTTACGTCAAAAAATGTAAAAATCCCCCAAACCAAAACCTGAAACATAAAAGCAAGAGACAGCAGAGGCATCTAAATATTTCTGCCTTGAAGAAGGAATGTGTTATATCACATACCCTCATATATGATCTATTCACTGCATATGAAAACGCTTTGATTTTTAAAATACCTGTATGAAAAAATAAAGGATAAAAAAAATTTATACACAAAAGAAGAGGCCAATATGAAGTTAAGGTCTAAACCAGCACCTGCTTTAAAGAATCATATAAATACCTTATATTTTCATTCATAAAAATATTGGAACAGGAGGTAATAAAATCTCCTTAATGTACAATGCTTTGTATTTCATCTCAAATGACTTTCACAGCAAGAAACTTGCCCTACTCCTATCCAAGCTTATATGGTAATATTAAGCAGAAGGAAGTATAAAATCAAATCATTTCTACCACATCATTACATAATTTATTCTCAGTTATACCTTGAGAAAGATTTTAAATATTCAATTAAGATGCAGTTGAATTTTTCCAAAGATTATTTCAGTTCTTATCACCTTTGGATGCCTGTTCAAAATGCTTACTGCTAAGGCATTAAATGTATCCTCCCATATTGTCACACTGACTGTAGGGTAAATGAGTCTAGGATGATTTCTAGCTCCAAGGCTCAGAATATTAAATTAAAATCTAAAAGAAACAACAACATTGTTTTCATATAACCAGGGGCCTCTCCAAACATAAAATACATTTGCATAGTTCCAGATTCACTGAGGAGGAAGTAAGTTGACTTATTCACATAAAAGCTGCAGTGAAGTGTTCTTATACTCTGTCAAGCTACAAATCTGAAAATTTGCCTAAAGCCAAATTGGATTTTATCTATCCACAGCATTAATACAAAACAAATCTACATAGCTTTTTATCGATATCACAGTCTGTTTGTCTTACTCTTAAATTTAAACAACATTTATTCTGACAGCACATTTCAGATTTTTTGTTTCTTGCTTCATCTATTGCTCAAGAGCAGTATATTCTGTGGAGTTCTTACCTTTTAAAGTGATACTTGCTTCCAATTAACAGCATTTCAACACAAAATTGCTCAAGAGTAACTAGACAGTGTTGATCCAATCCTTAAGTCATGACTTGAGTATGTATTTCAGTGTAGAGCTTTCTCTTTTTTTTTTCTTGTAGCAAGGATTGAGAAGTGTTTGGGGTTTGTTTCAAAATATTAATAGCTAGTTTTTTTTTTTTCTTGTAGCAAGGATTGAGAAGTGTTTGGGGTTTGTTTCAAAATATTAATAGCTAGCAGTTCTCTTGTTCATTAGAGAACGTTTTCCTTTTAAAGTTTCCTCCATAAATTATGTGAATCCTTCTCTACCATGGCCAATGAATTAGAACCATATTGTAACATTGCATCATCTATATAGCTGTAAAATAGATTTAATACAATCAAGAATAAATCATTGACAAATAAATTCAATAAACATGGTCTGAAGACTGAGTCTTGGCGGACATCACAGTCCATTTCAGCCAAGCCAGATTCCTTGCCCTGTACAACAAATCTGTGCGCTCTTCTTGTTAAACAGTCATGAATCTGAGCTAAGTGACTTATCCTCAAGAGCATCATAGCATTATCTCCTCTAATCAGCATTCTAGAGTCAATCAAATCAAATGCTTCTGTGAAAATTACAAAATACACTGCCAATTCTTTGATTCTATTCAATGCCCAGTCACTGGCAATATTATTATTAAAATGCCAGATGCCAAAAACTACTTCTGGCACACTCAGGAAAAAATGAAAGTCATAGATATAAAGTCTTGGGTTGAAATTCTGCCAATTAGAGGGATAAGAAGAGAAAAAGACAGGATATTTTTATTCTTACCTACTGAGAACCAACTAAAATTAACTGAAATTACTGAAAATCACCTCAGACACGGCCTTCTGGGAGTTTATCACAACATTTCATTATATAATACCCAGAGTAAGGTGAAATTCTTCTCATTTAGGTAACAATGAGTTCACTCTTTCTTTTTTAGAAAGTGTTTCAACATTCCTGATTGGCTGTCCTAAACAAGAAAGAATGTAAGTTCTCCTAAGACCCACCAGGGTTTTTTCTTTTGCCATTATTCTACTGCTGAAAGGGTGAAGGCATTGCCTTTATATTTCTGTGTGGCTGAAATCAGAATCAGATGTTTCTAGCTGGCCAARTGGGAAGAAAGCAAGGTAGATACATTTTTTCTTTATTCTGCACTGTAGGAAGTAGGCAGAATTAGGTTACAACTAAGAAATTTCCAAGCAAAATTTTATAATTTTTTTTTCCTGAGATGCAGATTGGATTTTTTTAGTTGCAAATTAAACTATCTCACCTAGAAAAGAATCGCTTGAAATGATCCTTAGCTCAGGGGATTGTGTGTGCAGTAATTCAACTACAGCTGAAATGGTCATAGGATTGACAATTCCTAAATTTGAAAGGCCTGACAAAAAGCGTGGTTTCTGCAGTATCCAGAAGAAGTTAAGAAAAATAACATTTTTACATAAGTAGATTTCAGTGATTTTATTTTTTAAAGAAGACATGTAATGGAGGAGAATCTACCTGTATTAAAATACATTGCTAAGAATGGATGTTGTATTTAGTACAACTTTATAGTATTTCAGTGATGCAGTTTTAAAATTCCTTTTGTTTTATATTTGGATAGTTTTTTTTAAAATCCCCTGTCTCGAAAGTAATCAAAACCCTAATCAAGTTCATTATTCTTAAGAAAGACCCTCCAAACCTTTTTTATTTTTCTTAAAGAGACCATAACTGTGGCAAGACATTGGCAAATGACATAGAAATTYACCTGAAAGAAGAATGTTCCCATTCAGCTGTCCGAAAGGCCCTGGAAATCTATACACTACTTCTAAAGGATCCACCAAAGAGTAACTAGAAATTAGGCTGTAGAAAATAACCTGTGACCCTCATACAAAATGTAGCAAAATTTTGTAACTCTATTTCAATATGAAGGGAGGTTAGAAGTCAGGCATTATATTTTGTGGAAGCAGACATACTTTTAGGCAAGTAAATTAGGCCTATCTTATCAAATTACTCAAAATTAGAAGAGTTTACAACTTGACATATTTAGAGGTTTGTTGTTTGAAGAAAGACTTGGCAAATAAAAATAATATCAACATTTTTACTGTTAATTTACTTTTTTCCTCTGCCTCAGTTTGCATCTTTCCTCATGTACACCTGACATTTATCATGAAGCTCTTTGCATACGCTGTATATGGGAGTTGAGCACCTTGATCACCATTGTGAATGCCTCTCCTAGAGCAGCGCATGTAACTTCATTCTTGTCATTCTTTTAGTAAGCAAACTATTACTTATTTCTTTTTACAAACTATTACTTATTTCTTTTTAGTTAGACTTTAGCTGCAGAGCATGGCTGGCATGTGGGAGCACCTCTTAGCTCCTAGACTGGATGATTTTTATTCCTTCCTATTTTATGATGAGATGTGGGAACCTAACACTGTAAACTTTTCCCTTCTCTCTGGTTTTCATGGAAAAGAAGATGGGGAGATTCAGCTGTATGGAAAATATTTTGAGTTACCCAGTGTGAACAACAGAAGCCTAGGCAAATTTTWAAAATTTTTAACTTCTTGTTCTGTTTTTGTAATATTCAGCCTTACAAATGGAAACAGAGTCTAAACAATAGGATTCTCACATGTGAAAAWGTTTGTTTTGTCATATTAATGATGTAATTAAAAACATTCAGTGTCAATATTYCATGTCTAAACTAAAAACATTTACATGATTTCAGGAATATGATCTCTAGGAAGCRAACTGAAAATAAATATAACATATATTGATTAATAGTAAAGTGGGAAATGACCACCTCTGCCTGTGAGCTCATCTGACTTGAAGGGTCTACAGCAGAAAGTCACAATAACTTATTTCAGAATGGTTTACGCTGTAAAATCTATACTCACACAACTGAACAAGACTGACAATTTATCAGCAACCCTACAATACATTGCCATATAYAAGTGAGTTCAAACCAAGCTTAGCTAAAGTCAGGAAATTATCTGATTAATTATGAAATTCATAGTCTTTGTTAAAATTTGGTCTTTTTTAGATGTACATCTTGTAAAGAAAATGTAACACTCTTCAGTAGTGTGAAATTTTGGACCAYAGATTCTTTGCTAACACCTACTGTTTTGAGGAAGGGTGGTCTTGGTTTTACTGCTAAATTTAGAGTTTTGTCATGGAACTGAAATGCAGTGTTCTACAGTCGCAATTCTTATCTTTTAGATTTCTAAGTCCACTAAACTGGAATATATATTTTACCACATCAGCAAAACAAAATATTTGGAGTTGACTGTATACAGTACAAAATATGACTATTATTTTTATAACATATATTTTTCAGCCAGATAACATCCTAGATCTGAATCTGCAGCTGAAAATACCTTATGAGAAAGCACAAAATGGATTTTTAAGGTTATATAGTAATGCATTCCACATATCTGAGGCTCAGATAGAGCTTTTTTCTCAGATAATGATCACCAGTACAATGTTCTGTCCATAAAAATCTGTTAAAAATTTACCAGGCTATGATATTCATTATCATAGCCTTTCAAGAGAAAGCTCAAATGTTAAAATGCAGCTAGATGCGTACTGGTAATATATCATCACTCTGTTCTAGTAAGCACATATATTTTATTTTTTTTTTTTAGATTAGTTTCATCTTGTAAATTACAAATTGGATTAGGGAGTTTGATATGATTGGAAAACAGATTGACAGTCTATTTAGCATTTTTATTAGTCGTGTAGATTATCTATAGGCTATAGATGACCTCAGTCAACTTAACATTCTTTAGGCGGCAGACACAAGGCAGCATCAGCCAATCATAAAAACATGTACTTGATTATTAGGTCTCAAGATGTGTCAAATCAATACGCTGTATCACCTTAAAGGATAGATATAAGAAGGCGTCTACATCTTTTGTAACTTAGGAAGCTGAAGAAAAAATGCTAAAATAAAAACCACAGTTTACATAAATTCTCTTTTATAGAGATATTGATATTATTGTCATTTCAGATTTTTTTGTATAATTACAATTTTTTTACCCTTTGAATCTCTTTGAAGCCCAAAGAAATATAGGGTTTAAATATATTAAACAAAAACTTAAAAGGATCCCACTGTTTCTACCATTTCTTTGTTTCTGCTGTATTTGTACCCAGCATTAAATGGTCTCTTCTGCTTCTGATTGAAAGAAGAAATGGTTTAATATAACCAACATACAGTAATACATCAAAGGTCTGTTTGTAATCATGCTTAACTGATGCCACTGCACTTTGTGATCTAAAATTTAAGGGAAAAATATGTAGTGCAGAGATTGTGGTTATGCTGTACTTGCACTATTTGAGTGATGCACCCATATCACTAGTGACATAAGGAGGAAATAATTCTTCAAAATTATTCCTTTTCTGCAATTTCTTGTTTTCTGGGTATTTATTAATCTACAGATGACCTTTAGCACTACTTGGCTATCAACCTCACCCTACTATCTGCCGGCCTTTCTCTCACATTTACCTGATTTAGGAAAACAGGCAGCCAGGACTCTCAATTCTAATTATCTCTAATTAGCTCAAACACAGTAGAAAGAGTAAAGTGTCATTAACTTCCATGAATCAGGACCTATGCCTAAGGAAGTTAATCAGAGGTAGAATCTACTTACTGTTCTGAAGCATCCTAATGGTGTTAAACCTATCTCTCTCATTACCAAGACAGTGAAGGGACTCCAATTTTTCTTTTAGATCACCTTACAGGAAAACTTAATCTTTGCATGCTATCACTATATCTACAGACTGGATCTCACTTCCATTGTATATTTCCCGTGAATGAACTGCAACCTTGAAGCTGCAATAAAGATGAAAAAAAGAMACATCTGTTCCATAGTCATGATCAGAATATGCAAGATTACTCTATCATACCTTTAATATCTATGAATTTAGGTACAGGTGATTTGTCAGATGTTTCAGTGATTTTTATGTAGACTTTTCCATTTAAGTTACCAGAAGATATTTTTTATGACTTTGTTAACATTTTTCACTTTAAAAATTAAGGTCAATTTGGAGGATAAAATTGTGAACAGTATATTCAGAAAAGCAGTAGATAACTTTATCATAACAGATAAGATTTTTGAGCACGCACAAAGTTTTGTTCTGATCAAGCTACTTGAGTGAAAAAATATTTGGCTGGTACATCTATACATATCTATACTGATTCATCAGACAGATATTTTCCTCCTGAAGCAAGAGAACTTACCRAAGGCACCTGGAATATATCTGTATCTATCTATATCTATATATCATSTATATCTATCTATCTACAGTAAAAGGCCAAATGCAATAATATTTAATTCATTGACACAGGCTAAGAACTGGCCACATCTTTCTTTACAAGGACCTTATTTAAGGAATAAGATTTTAAAAATGTTTATTCTTGTCAAAACACAYGTTTATTGAGTCTTCTTCCTTCTTAGTGGATTCTTACTAATGGATGGAAGAAACCCTAACATTCCAAATGCTTTTGAAAAACATTTAGAGACTGAAGTTCCAGTGTGCTACATAGCCCAGTCAGAAAATCCTGGAAATTTTTTGCATGTTTTTATGGAAYACTTCCTGAATTACAGGACATGAGTAAAGTTTTTTTTCTGCTTCATATTTCAAAAAGCCCATGCAAGTCAAGTTCAATTTTTTTCTTCTTSTTTGATATATAGATTCTTAAATTAAAATATTCTGCTATTTCTAACAAACTAACTGATATTCTGCATGGAAATACATGTTATAACACAAGATGATGTTTGAGAACTCTTTTCCTCATCCTGCTTAATTAAGTYCCGTAACTCCTAATTAACAGTTCCTAAAGCTTTAATTTGTCTAAGATAGTAAGCCTTAGAATTTTAAGGGTAATAGGTGCTATGCTAATTTAATGGATAGTTACCAATGAGTTGCCAAGGGATTAGCCCAAGTAAAGCCAAATACATTTTGGAAGGGTTTGTGGTAGTTTTCACTACAAAAAGATCCAAAGAATCTTAAATTACTAGAAACTGAAAATCAAGCCAAAATTACCTTTACAGCCTTTACACCTAACTCTTACTAATGTGTATCACCTCTTTCTCCCCTCTCACCGAATGTACTAGAAGAACAAACATATATGTCATAATTAACTAGATTTACAAATGTGAGGTTTAACATCTGCAGCCTTTTGTGARTTTTCTTGTTTGAACTATTCTGTCCAAGTCTGAAAAAAAGCCAGATATAAGGGCCTAGAACTTGCCTTCTTCTGGTAAATACAGATTTCCACTAACCAGCCAGCTTGTTCTTTGTCACTAGTCTTAAAGTAATATCTCTTTGCTCCCTGGACCCACAAGTATATGAAGTGAAAAAGATTGTTTTGTAGAAGGGAACCTGGAGAACATCCCACCATGTAGGATTGGGCAGTTCACTGGCAGTGTCCCAGCACAGCGTTCCAGTGTCCTACASAAGTGCACTGAAATACACAGCATAGCCACAGCTGTCCAGTGCTGAGGGGCTCYACACTTCTGGAAACATCTTACTCTATTGAAGGTCATTCCAATTATTCAATTACAGGTAARTTTCCTAAAACTAATCCCTGGATCACCGTATGATAATTTATAACATTTCATATTTTTAGTTTGTTTGGTTTTACCTTCCTGTACTTAAGATCTCCTAATTAAGGAACTGTTGGATATTAGAATTAGTGCTCAGGATTCAGGCTTCATTATGCAACTTTTTATGAAAAGTATTATATGAATAGCCTCACTGAAAATCTAAGATTACCGAAATACCACACCAAGCTGTATTGCCACTTGTGGTTTTTCTTCTCTGTCAGATTTCTTTATGATGCTTCATATTCACTGATTTTTGCATTTGAATTMGTATGTTGCCTTAATACACTATTTCAAATTACTTTATTGTACTTGGAGGTAAAGACATTACTTTGGTGACCTATGTAATACGCACACTATTCCTATCCTATTCCTAAAGTGCCATTTTAAAAAAGTAGTTTATCAAGGACTGAGACTAGTTTGGCCTGATTGGTGTTTTGTTAGACAATTTCTCTTCTGTGTGGTGAGTTCCTAGAATTTTCTTCTTCTAGCAATTTATTTTCTGTTCACTGACCCAAATTTATTTATTTATTTTTAGTAAGAAAACCACAACTAGGTCTCCCCAAAGCCTTCTTTTCTGCACGYTCAACTCAGCCCTTCTTCATAGGAGTGTTGTTCCAGCACTCTGATCTTTTTCATGTCCCTCCTCTGGATTGCTCTGTGAGATCAATGTCTTTCTTTGCACTGGGAGGCCAAGGGCTGGATGCAATGATCCAGGTGGGGTCTCATAAGAGTGGAGGAGGAGTCACCTCCCTCAATYTGTTGGCCACTCCTCCTTATGCAGCTGAAGAAATGGTTGACTTTCTTGGCTGCAAGTGCATACTGCTRGTTCATGTCCAGCTTTTCATCTACCGTTACTCCTAAATCCCTCTCTGCAGAGCTGCACTCCATTCATCCTTCAGTTTTTCCTGATAATTTGGATTGTCTGAATCCAGGTGAAAGACTTTGTGCTTGGCTTTGCTGAACATCAGAACTTTCACCTGGGCCCGCTTCTGAAGCTGATGAAGGTACCTCTTGATGGCATTCTCCCTTGAGCGTATCAAATGTACCACTTMGATTGGTGTCATCCATAAACTGAGACATCTGAAAATAATGGTACAGTAGGATTAACACGGAGAAAAGATCTTCTCTTGAAGATACTGTATGACTTAAGATGAATGTTGACAGTAAAAAATGAACTGTTATCACTYTGCCCTTATCACTCACAGTCTGTCCCATGAGCCTCTGGGAGCCCTGAAAACCCACACATTTCTACACATACTTCCTGCTTATTTCATACTTAAGCAATACATTATTTTCTTTTCAGTCTCCGGATATATGGGGTTTTCTTTGTCTTCTTATTCTCTTACTCTATTTTAAATGTTTGTCTGGCAGAATTTATGATTCTTTTTACTGGGAAAGATAGGATTAAGCAGCTTGACTCAAGTAATCTTGAAGATTTTGCCATTTACAAATACTGACTTTTGTCTTACATTTTCTGCTATAGTAAGTTATRCTCTCTGTAGTTCTGTTATAACACAGTCAACATATGTCTATCCTRAGTCAAAATTTAATTTTACCCATGTTTGATATTAGGGACACTTTGACTAGTTATGCTATTAAAAGAAACAACAAAACCAATGAAAAATCCTTTCTGTAACTTTATGTCACAGCACATTTTTTTTCATTTGTTTGAGTCTTATTCCTGCAATTTTGAAATAATTTATATTAAGGACACTTCTGCTTAGTGGMCCCAATGTTTTCAAACAATTCCTATATATTATCACTTCCAATTTAGTCTTCCTTTGTGTTTTTAGAATTCATAATCTGAGAAATAAATGGTTTAAAGGACACACATCTTTAAATGTGGCTTTTAAGGCACTGCACTAATTTAAGAGAATTAGACATTATTATTTAATTATCAGAAATTATGATTAATAGTAATAGCAAATTAGTAACATCTTTGATCTTTATTGCAAAGCATTCAATATACTTTTCTTAACTCTAAAGTCAGTAATGCAATACAACTTACATACATTTATTTTAGTGAACTAATCTTTAAAGATACAGATTTTTATCATCAGAACCCCATTCACTGACACMTTTACTTGACATATATTTTATGGGAAGGAGACTGTATCCTTTTTCTGATTTCTGTCAACTACACAGCATAATTTGTTCTCTTGCTGCCATGATGTTCCAGCAATCATTGTAATTCATAATGGGTATTATGTAGGTTATCCTCTGTTGGCTGATTCTTTGTTTTCCACTAACTTTGTTTTTCTGCTCACCTTTTTATTCCATTTTTAATTTATTGCCTGTAATGAAAGCAATAAGTAAAGCTTCCACACCTAACTTTGAAGCATTTTGCATGGTTCTGAGTTGGAACCCAAACTTTACACATGTGAAATTGGTAATATTACCTTAATTTTCTTGTCAAAGCTCTGGCCTCTTCAGCCTTGATCATAAATATCACACCTGTATCATTCTCTAATAGGATCTGCCTCTGGGTAAAAGGAATACTTTAGAATATCTTCTTAATRCTTTGTATACTTTAAAATTCATTTTTTATGGTTTCCATAACAAAGGCAAAGGCAAACTCTTATTAGTTGAAGCTATTATTTCAGCATGGATTATGATATACTTATATGAAGATAGATTTATAATCTGTAAAAAATAACTGTGTCATTACTATTGCATACAAACCAYAAGAAATGCTAGAGTGAATTAAAGAGTTTCTTCCAATTAAGAAAGAAATTTGGTATTAGTTGCTTTATGGCTAGACTCTAAAATATTCTGGGATCCAAATATTATGGATCGAGAACAAAATGTATTTTAACGTGTTATTCAGTATAAAATCCCTTTACTACTGATGCTTAACATTTGAAAGGCAGGTTTTGGCTCATAGACACACTATAAAGACCAGTTGCTTCAGCAGTTTTCAGAYAGGCAGAGGGCAAAATCCTCCATGAGTTTCTACAGACATTAAAATTTTCTCAAGCAGCTGCTTTGTTTATGGCTCTCTGACACTTTATCATGTTGGTTTTTTAAAATGTAAATAATTTCTGAGCATACTCATAATTCAATGTKGGAAAATAAACAAGTACAGATTCTGATTTAGGAAGAAGGATACATATAGTAATGTAAGAATTTCCACCAATCATCTCAACTTCACAATGAATTGAATGGACACTGCATAAGCAAGYAATGTTGTTTGAAAATCCTATTAATATTTTAGAAGTCTTAAGAATTAATGAACTCTTGTTGTGAGTATCATCTTCCTTTCTTTTGCAGTATTGATACATATAGCTACTATAATGAGGTTTATACACTGAGAAGACCTTTTCAGAAGCTACCTGAAAAAAAAACCTTCAGAAAGCCTCTCCCTCTGATTTCTTCCCTTTTCTAAAAGTGGATTGCAAAACGCTAAATGTTCTTTTAGAGAAATTGACTTAGCTTTTTTAAAATAATGTTAATAATTTTATTATATTCTTACATCTTACATCTTCTTAGCAAATCTTACTAAAYACTAAGTTTTTCTTAGTCAAAAATATTATTGTTAGAAACATTTGTTAAGTTRGGCACTGCAAGTAACAGTTTTAATATTTAGACATACACATTTTTATTAACACATGCTGGGGCTTTTCTGCTTGTTTTAAAAATATAGTGTAGCTTTTTTCTCTACCACCATTAAGAGAAACTCGAAATCAATTTTATTCTATGTGGAAAATGTATATCCCTTGACATTTAACTTAAGACATAGCCAGWAAGTTCACATTCATGTGACAGCATAGTTCAAATTGATGAAAACAATGTATTCCTTGTGTCATTGTAAATTTGATAAAAWTCTGAGCATAATAAACAAAAATGGGGAGGTGTGTTCCTGCAAGCACTAACAAAGGTTTGCTGTTTTGTTTTTCAAGAAAGAATCTTTTTTTCTTCAATCAGTTAATGGAATTTAAAGTTAGTATTTGTGTTTAAGGTGGTAGCTGTAAAAACCCAAAGCCAAATAAAAAACATTTCAGAAGGAAATGAGACATAGATATTTCATCCAGATATAACACCTGTGTTATGCTAATATGCCTTATAAATTGGAATAGATCAGTAAACATRMAAAAAAARAWACCCAAACAGATACTCAATTAAAGTATTTAAGACATAGAAGTGACCTAATTTTGATATCTATTGTTATCATGACTTAATTTAGACAACAGCAGCTATGGGCATATTATGACTTTGATGATAAGGCCACATGAAATCACAAAGCCAGACAGAACAACAAGTTATACCTGAAAAATGAAAAGGAACAATGGGAATAATTTAGCATGAAACTAGAGATTTTAATAGAAGATTGTCCCATTTTCTACAATGAGCACTATTTAAAAATTCCACCTGTAGGCCAAATCAGTTTTCAATGATCCTGGTAGGATTGACACTTGAACATTACTTTAGGATTTTGCTTAGAACAAAAGAATAAAAGCTATTTTAATCAACTCTTCCTCTTTTTAATCAATGCAACACGCATTTCATGAACAATTTATGGCACTCAACAAAAACATGGGACTTCTTTCAGATTTCTGAAAAACAAAAGAAAAAGGTATCCTAAAAGAGAACACCATCACTATGGATAGGAAACAGGCAGAATACGGTAGGATATGAGCAGGCATAATTGCATGCTTTGATATTTATGATGAAAGACCTGAGCTGAAAGAAAAATGACAAAAATGCTATCTTAGCCTTTTATGAAACAAAGAAAACCTGAAGGTCGTGCAATAGTAATTTTCATCATTCCTTCCAAAGCCTTGGCAAGCTTTGAAAATTCATATGTAATAGCAGCTAGCTTTTCTAAGTGAAAGTGCTTTGAAATCATCTTGGGATATACAGTATATAAAAGAAACCTTCATTTTTCAACCGCAACAAAAGCAAAATTATATTTCTGAATCTTAAGGTGACTATTTTAAATTATGTTGTCGTAGTTCTTGAAAAATGTTTCATTATATTGTACAATTAATTTTCTTAAACTCAAAATGTTCTGCTGTATCTATTAATTTGAAAAGAAATTGCTTCTGTAAATTAGGGAAAAAAGCTTTTAAAATTTACAATTTATTCACTGAATAGAGAAAACATGTTTGGCAAAATCCACTGACAAGCACAAGAAATGCAAGTTAAGAATCCAGAATAAAAAAAAGTATGTATACTGTGAGATTCTTACAGCTGCATAGCATTCTGAATTTCATTTCAATCCAAATTCCATTATGTGCAAAATAAATGGTTAAATTGAAAGTTATCTACAATCTCAACTTTAAGGAAATCTAAATTGTCTTTAAAGAGGAAGCATATTCTTCTTACTAATATTAATTTCTCATTCTTAAATGTGAAGGAGAGATTTCTTTTACTAAAAAATAATTCTTTATGAGTTTCTGCATTTGTTTGGACTGTTTGGTCTTTTTTTTCTATTTGTCCCCAAAACAGAGGTTTGAACACATTTTTAAGCTGTAACTTGACCTCAATGCCTACTTCCTCCAATTGAGACTGAAATCCCAGCAGCAGGAGAAAACATGAAAGAATAAGAGAATCAGATAAAAAAAAAATCCAATAATTTGAAACTATTTCAAACTTCAGAAAAAAAAAAAAAGAGTATCTGAATGGAGAACTAATAGGAATTTCATTCAGTCTTATCCATTCTGCACCAATTTCGTCTTTTTAAAAATTCTTTTTTCTTAGTGAYGTTCCAGGAAGTTTACTTTTTAAAAATATGGAAAGGCACAAAAAACCTGCATCCAAGATCCTGAACCAGTTAAGCAACCTGCTGCCTTTCTTAGCAAATTCAGAAGGATTTACATGATTAGAATTAGAATTAAAATAATCTCTCAGAGCTGACAAAAATAAAGTAGAAGCCATTATTCTGTCTGGGGTTGTTTTGTTTTTTTTTTTTTGGAAGACTCTTCATGTGTTGCCCTCTAGACTATCACTGTTTGCACATGTAGGTAAAGTAGTCCCACACTTTGTAGCCTCCAAAATCTTTATTTCTTCAGTATTTCCTGATCATATGGACGAGGGACGAGTAGTTTTTAGATTCATGACACTAACATACCTTCTTTTCTTTTGGTGTAATTTTGCCTTTCAGAACCAAGCGGCCACATATTCTAACTTATCTATTACACTTAATTAATGTTAGGYACAAAACCACTCTGTGCTTAGCTCRGTGCAATTGCACAACTGGATGTGCAGGGTGAACAATAAAGCACGGCTTCGGTCCTTGTGCTAAAGGAAAGAGTGCACAAGAAAGAGTGTTTGATAGAGAACAGTGGTGGGAATGCTGCAACACTCTCATTTTAAGAAAAAGGGTCTGTGATGGCATTCTGTGTGTTTTAAGTTCCAGAGAGGTGAAACAATTAATTAGGCTCAACACCTAAAGGCAGTGGGACTATATCCAAATTCTTCTCCTTGAAATTCTGAATTTAGGATACTGCAAACAAAGAACTAATTGTTTTTTATCAGATTCAGAACTCATATTTTAGGCACTTAAAACCAGAAAATGACAAACCTAACAGGTTTCCAAGAAGAAAGAAATTGCATGATGTCCAATGATCTTTGATTACAATAGAGTCTACAGTATTAGAAAATTAAGACTAAGCTCTTCATACTGAGATACCAAAAGGTGCTTAAATATCACTTCAGTAGCACAGGCCACTGATATTTTCTAAGTCTGAGGGTGCCATGTTTTGATTCTCAACATCTGCAGGATAATTTTAGGCTTTGACTGCCTTCTGGAAGACAAAGGTTTCTTAGCAGATGTGGAGGTGTGACTTCTGTTGTTATCTTGTTTACCTTTTCTTGTCACTCTGCTCAGAACAGGAAGGAGCAGCTGCCCTTAAGAAATCAGCCTGCTTCCTTTGTGCATTTTCAGGTTTCTATGAACACAGACTTTTCAGAGGAAGTCATATTATTATGATTATGTGACCTTTAACACTTCTAAAGGTGCTATTTCTTAAAACAAAAAGCAGCCCTGAYAAGTTGTTAAAAGATTATCTCATAAGTGCATGATTAGGAATTGAGAGAACTTGTTATTCTTACCATTATTAATAATATTCTTATCATTGTTAATAAATACAACAAATGTTCCTTTTGCCATTGTTAGCATTTACAGTGGCATTTGTGTTGTTTCCTGTGTTGGGGATACTGAGCATTTACAATATAATTCTCTGGTGTTAAAATCTGTATKAATTTACCAGTATTTTGTGGAGCTTGACAGTGAAATACAAGACTGCTAACAATTGGCTACAATAAATGGACTGGAGTAGCATAGTGGAGTGAATAGATGTCATTTAAATGTCTCTCCCAATACAGAGCTCTGGATTTGTCCTCAGGAGTCAGCTATTTCTCTTCATTGGTTACATTACATCACAGAAGTTTGCACTACGTCAATCCTAACCACTGTCATTATACTAGAATAAAATCTTTATTTTTACTAAAATATTTTTGCTAGAATAAAATCCCTCTTACAGAGGGATATGTAAGGATATTTATATTAACATGATACTTTCCTATTTGAATACATTCCAAAACTGGATGAAACTGAAGATTGGTCCATCGTACCATTGACTCAGTGTGATGTTGATCTTTCTTTTACCATTCCTCAAAAAAAACAAAAAGAACCATCAAATACTAAAACAAAACATTCTGGAATCTTCCAAAATTCTCAGACACCATGCTTGCAGAAGATAAACTTAAGTGTCATTCTGTCTACATTTTCAGTTGTTTAAATAGTTTTAATGATGTAGCATTAGTTCCCTGAAGAAAATACCCCTTGTTCCTCGACACAGACAATCTATCCAGGTGACAAATCAGGATGAACTCCAATCTCTGCTGATTTTTGCTCACCTCCATTTGATTCTTCCTCAAAATAATAAGCGTAGAAAATCATTCTGGTACAAGATATCATAGAAATATTTGGAGGTTTTTTTATAAGTATTTTATAATTGTCAGTGAGTGTACACTATCCTCTGTACTTGCCTGATGAGTTGGGTAAAGTTTTTATTTATTTTGCCATGGTCAAATACTTTCTGTAGCAGTTAGGGAAAAATCTGTAAGTTTTTAGAAGCAGTTTACAACCAATGTATCAACACCTTCAGCTGATATAACTGTGCTGCATGATTGTATTATTTCAGCTAGCTTCATCTGTAAATAGCTTCAGAAGAGGTGGTGAAAACTAGATGTAAAAGGGCTCTTGAAATAGAGCAGAGAAGCTTGTTCAGTGCTTTTGTCAAAATTGTGTATAGATGTGCTGTGTATGAACTGGTAAATCTCGCCTAAATTGCTAAAAGAGTCTTCAAAACYGCTAACGGAATCAGAAATTACACAGGGATAAAATGGAATGAAAGTTCCAGTTGTGTTCCTGAGCTAAACAGGACACAATACCTCATTTCTATCCAAAAAGTTATGTCTATGGATGGGATAGGCAGTATCCACATASTGCTTGAATTTAGAATTCTAAGCATTTTTCCCTGTATGTCAAATTTTCTTGAATTGATCAAAGACTTCCAAAGTTATTGACATGGCTGAGAGATTCCTAGGCAATTTGATCACATTACTCTTAAGTTAGATTAAAAAATGGGGATGACGCTTCACAAAGCTTAATGAGATCAATTAAGGAGACATTATCCTAAAATAAAAGTGGAGTTCCTTTTTCAGAATTATATGTCTCCTATTTTGGTTTTCATTGAGAATACATAAGCTCAAAATAGGAGTAGGTGATAAAAGTATCTGGGGAGATCTTGGAACAACAGCTGTGGGCAGTGTAAGCTGTCCCATTTTCTCTTTGGAAAGGAGACACGTAATCACCTGATACTGCAAGACTAATCATTACCACAGATAAAGAGGACTGGAGAGAAAGGGATACAAGAGAGCTTTGACTTCACCCAAACACTGGCAAATCTTAGACATAAGTGGAGAAAAATAATGTTCAATCATTTTTCAGATACTTGCATCTAACAAATCATTCTTCAAAAATAATTACATGTAGGAACTGCTCTTCCTAAGCTTTGGTTGTTTCTGCCAGGGTTGTACTCAAAGMTAATAGACACTTCTGCCACCCCAGGTTCCTGGAGAATCCTATATGGGTGAGAGAAGGTCTGTGGAACAGGGGCCTTGTGTCTTCTTAGAAGACACTTGCAGCAAAACCATTACTTAGGATTTATGCCAAATAAGTTTAGGATGAATCACCTGAGGGTACCTCAGCTACCTTCCATATTAAATAAAACAAAAAGTATCTCCAAAAAGCAATTCAATTCACCTAAGACTGAAGCACTCTGCGGGTTCTTATCCTCCTTCACTGATTACTTGTGTGCCTAGAGTGGCTGTGGTACTAATATTATAACCAGTTAGGTGAATACAATAGGTTTTAATATCCTATTTACTTTTTTTCCCTTAAATTATACAACCGCTATTATTATGTGGGAAATAAGAATTTAGTGGTTAACTTTTTGCACGCGTCTGTCTATAGAGAGACCAAACAATGCATGATTTTTCAAATCAYTCACAAAGTGGGGGTGGGAAGAGGAAGCCTATGAAGAGTCATCCAACGTAAGTTTTAAAAGGAAGAAGTTCTCTCTCTTACAAGGAGACAGAATGAATAATTTGAAAAGATTTATAAGTCCAGTATAATTCTTATAATGATACATATTTTTGTACTGATCAGTTTCTTGGTCAGAAAATCCAACAGAAATATAACAATGGAAAATCAAAATAAAAACCAGCCAGACATCCTTTTCAGCATTAAAAAAAGGAAAAGAAAAAAGTAAAAGAAAAGAAAGAAAGAAAGAAAGAAAACAACAACAAAAAAAGGCACCACTGTTGAGAATTCTTGGTTGTTTACAAACTGGAAATTCAAATGTTTTCATCAAAAGCTTATTCCAGGCAGCAAATGAAGTAATCTTTTTGGAAAGTAATAGGATTTTATTCTCATGAGATCCCCCCACTGAGAGGTGGCCACTTCCTTAAATCAGCCAGTCAGGTATGATGATACCTCAAATCCCAGCTGCTTGGAGCAAATAAATAATAAATGAAGATGGCATTTGAGTCTGAAAAATCATCCAAGAGGTCGAGATCCTTCCTTTTGGTGAACTCTGTAAGATGTGTAGTGTGGAAGCAGAAGCTAAAGGTTAGGAGCTTGACCATGCACTGCACTTCGGCTTGTAAGTTCAAAAGTGGCTACTAACCATGAACCAAACACATCATTGAAGGCTGGGGGTTTTGTGTTTCTTTTTTTTTCTTTTTTTTTTTTTTTTTTNTTTTTTTTTTTTTTTTTTTTTTTTTACCCCTCAGTCCTTATAGTCTAAGGTTTGCTTTCACTCCAGGGGAGTAGAGAGCCAGAAAATGCAGGAAAGAAAAGTTAGCATTCTTTCTGAGCACAAACCTGCTGCTAAGCTGGTATTTTGTATTGATTTTTCCTGAAGCCTGTAATCTTGAAAGCTTGTAACAGAGGATGAGGTAAATATCATTTTATTTGCTCAAATAGGTTTAGATTAGATTGAGATGAAAAACTAGAGACAAGCCAAATTAGGACTGAAAGCAGCAATTACAGATTATTGTTTCCAGCAGTAACTAGAATAGGTTATTTCACTGATAAAAAGGCTTGCTGAAAGAAAGAATAGGTGATTTTCCTTAGAGCCTTAAAATAATATCAGGAAAAGAACAGACAAGGAAAATATAAACAGAAATTCATAACAGATTTGTTACGTTGCATGTTAAAAAAGTGAGGCTACCTGTGGAGTAAATTAGCATGTGATTTATTGAACTTACTTAAAATGCACAGCTTAACAATATGTCCTCAAAATACACACTTCTGAATATATACAATATGTGTGCTTAGAAACTAGTAATATACTTTTCATTGTGTACATTTTTTTTTGTCTTGTTGAAAAACAAAGCACACCATACAGCCTGGAGGATAATAATAAAAATCAGCTCTTAAAAGTAATTCCTTCGATAAAATAGTTTCTGAGGGGGAAAAAAAATGTGTACAAAAGCGTCCAAATGATACTGACAATAAGGCATGGAATTTAAAAGGCTTAACCATGTCTTATCTTAGAGTCTGTTTTATTTCTTCATCTTCTGAGCACTTCAAACATATGAGCTGTTATTCCATCTTTAGATCAGTAACTTTGAATTGTTCTACCTGTCATTCTGCAGTGACTAGCACAGCTAGATGTCATACAATGATTGTTTGCACTTTCATTCTTTCACATTAAATGGCAATCATCCGGTCCTTTTGATTTGTTTCTTTTATTTAGCCCTGAAGTTTTTACACTAGAATCTCATTAAAGCTGAACTAGTATACTCCTGTCAAAAAACTAATGGAAAAAGTTTAAAAGAGAAATATTTCACCTATATTGTCAGTTACTGGTGGAGTTGCATTTATCAAGATTTGCAGAGTTTACTTCTTCAATATACGTTCTTTTGGCCTTGTTCACCTCTCTGTGCTTTTTCCCCCCTCTGTTGCACAAAATTAGGATGATAGACTCTAATAAACCAGACACCTTAAAAAAATAACAAAAAGAACAGCAAATTTTATCTCCTGGAATATTTTTTTCCTCTTCATAGGACAGATATCTCCTGTTAGTCAAGGATATTGTCAGAGAATTTTCCTATGCAAAGAACTAAGCACTTCATTGAACAAACATTGTTTACAGAAGTATAACTGCATGTCTGAGTTAMAGGAACAAATAAATTAAACAAATCCTTTGTTGCTGATATTTCCAGGCATATATGACAATCTTTGTCATCCATGCAGACAACTAAGTCCCGCCCTTGAAAATAACTCTACAACCTTTTTCTCCTCCAGCAACATTTAGTTTTTGATCCAGGTAAGGCCACTAATTACAGCATCTAAAAAATTGATTACTGAGCTCTTCTTAAGAGTTCTCRAATTACACAGAAGTTATTTATGCAGAAGTATGGCTTGCTGTATCAGGAAAAGAAAAATCATACAAGACCCATTTAATCTRTGGTATGAAGGACAATGAAAAATATATCCATTCAATAAGAATYTTCTTTTATCTTATGCTGCTGCACTGACAGATAAGAGAAATATATCATGTGGATTCTGATCCCTCTATGAGTTCCAGAAAATAAGATAAGGGTCTGCAAAATGCTGGCAAATTAATCCCAGTGAAATTACTAACCATTTTGTCTAAAGATCCAGTAGTCAGGAGGGATAACTTAGAGGTCACCTTTACTATTAACGTTAAGGGTTTTCTAGCTGGTATTGTGGCATACATACATTGTACATCTAAATGCCCGATCTAAAAATGAATTCCTCAGCATTTCTGAATATGCTCCATAGATTTAACTCAAACGATGCAAGGATTTTTCCTCCCATGTAAAATGTGCCGTTTTAAGCCCTCTGTCTCCCATTTGCCTGTGCATAAATGATGACCTCTTCCTTAGAAACTTAAATGATGCACAAGCTGCTAGATGTCAAAGGATCCCTGTGGCTTGAACACAAAGATAAGATAGTACTTATTAATAAAAAATATGAAATTACTCTGACATGTAATTGTTACAGAAAATGCCTATTTAAGAAATGCATATATAAGAAATAATGACCAAAAGGGAGGGCATTTCTCAGCAGTTAATGACTAGATAGAAAAGTTAATGGCTCCAGGTGAAGTCAAGGTCGCATAACTCAGCCTGTCATTAATAGCTTGGAAATGCCCAGCCAGGAGGTCATCACTGTTATTATGAGCCATAGGAATATAAAAATATAATGAAAAAAAATAATTACCTTTTTGTGTTTTGAAGAGTTGGAAGTAAAACTGTAGGTTGCCATGGATATGTTGTTCTGTTTACTAGAGTTATATCCTCTTAGCAGTTAAAGGCCAGGGTTGCAATTCAGCATGGTGCTAGCCAAAACAATTAAAGCACAGAGCCCAAAAAGCAAACCTCAGCATACTGCAAGATCAAGGATCAGGCTTATAATAAGTGGAAAAGCATTCCCTCAGGTTTATTTTCAGCAATGAGTATTTCTGAAGCAATAATTCTAAGGCAAAACCTGCCTCCTAATAAAATTGTTTCCTAATTTTCTCCATTTAAATTATATTGGTTTGCAACTATACYCTTACAGTTTTTCAAAAGAAATAGATAATATACCACTATATGCACATTTACTCTTGAAATTCTACCTTAGTTTCAAGTTTCTTTTCCTTACTGATTTTCATAATAAGTTGTTGTTTGTTATTCACTTTAATWTTTTTAATTAATTAAATATTCCATAGAGACTTATCCCTATTTTGAATTCTCTCAAAATCAGGAGCCAGATGTGTTTTGGATGGAGTTCCCAAAGACTAAGAATAATATAACAAATATAATTTTCTTGCATTTTTTAATTGTAATCTWTATATTATAAACTGATCTTAACAGTTAAAAAAGCTAAATAGCCTTATCCAGCTTTACTGATTAAAATACTTTATGTGCATGACTCAATCATGTCCTTTTTTGCCTTGTATTTTGGCTTACATATTATCAAATAAAGAAGAAWACTATACACAAAGACATACAAAACTCCTTGAGTTTTCGAGACCTTGCAGCTTAAAACATGGTATGAGTACAAGTAGGTACATTTAAAATGCAACACCATATTTTAGGCAAGTTTTATTATATGAGATGATAGTAGTTAATTAAACTGTTCAATACAGGGTTCTGAAAAATACTTTTACAACATCTAAGAAAATAAAAAAAAAACCACTTTCAAAAAGCATGTCTGATTTTCATAGAATTCATGTTCATAATTCTGCTATTACACAACAGCATGATGTTTTGTTTGTCAAAGTGGTTTTGAGTCTACTTAATCTGAATGTCTTTTGCATTATTAATGGTGTAATAAACAGAAATATGCATACCAAGAAAACTTCCTAGAAATAAGCACAAAATAATAAAAATTAGGTTGATTAGTCTCAGAAACTTATCACTCTGTAGTGGCAAACTATCTCCAGTATTCATATTAAAACATGCTTATTCAAAAACATTTTTTCTCTGGATTTATGTAAAACCAATTAAATTACCAAGAAGACCAAGAATTTGAGAATTAGAGAAAGACAGCACACAGCAACTGTAGAAGTGTGTCTGGAMCTCAGACCAGAGTTGGATATTTGAGAACTGAATATATTTACACAGAAAAACCAATGATATGATTCTCATTGATCCTAGTATTACTTGGATCAAATTATTTCCCTTTACTGAGCACCACAACCATGGCAAAATCCCAATCAAGTCTAAAGATAMATATTTGCATATTTGTGGGCACAAAAAAATATTATGTAAAAACTATTTGAAAGAGAACCAAGGACAAGCATCTGCTAATATTTCTAAACCATACATGTTCAGACACTCAGCGAGCTTTCAAACTACACTGAAAGGTGAATATAATCCACAAATCCTTTAAAGCTGTTGTGCAAWAATACAGATAGTTCAATGCAGTTTTCGAACCTTTACTGCTATATCCAACAGAAAAATGCTTACTGCCACCCTCATCTCCTTCCTATCCCACAAAGGTTTGGAAAATAGATAAGCCTTCCAGAATAGCCTCATGATTTGCATATACAGGGGTTCTCAGAAGAAAAATGGGAAGAAAGACCTCCTAAGAAAGAGAGCCCCCAGTGTTAGCTTTCCTTTTWAAAAAAAAAAAAWTTACAGGTAGCACAGTGAAGGTCTCCAAAATCTATGTCTCCATTGCAGGCAGGAGTTTAAACCTGATAAGTATTCCTAAGGTCAAAATCAGCACTAAGTATTCACTTGAAAAGCAAATGGCATCCCAGAATCTAATAGGCTCAAGATCCCACAGGCTTTTCTATAGAGATGATGTTTATTCCCAGGAAAATGTCAATATCTTCATTTGTGTAAAGATGTGCTTTTAAAGAAAGAAACATTACTAAAATAAGTTTCAAGGTCTCAATTCAGTTTCAAGGACTGTTGTGGTTCAAACCCAGCTGACAACTCAGTACTCTGCAGCCGCCCTTTCACTTTCTCCCACCCATGGCCCAAGTGRGAGAGAGAAAAGATGGGAAAGAGAATCGGAGAAAGGTAAAAAGTGCAGGCTGACATAACAACAGTTTAATAAATGAAATAAAGTAAAACAATAATAGTAATGACAATAATTATTGTAATGACAAAGAGAGAGAGAAATAAAACCCAAGAAAGACCAGTGATGCACATGCAATTGCTCATTACCTGCTGACCAATGTCCAGTCTGTCCAGAGCAGCAATCAACATCTTCTGGCCAACTCCCCCCAGTTTATATATTGGTCATCACACTCTGTGGTATGGAATATACATTTGGCTACTTTGGGTCAGCCATCCTGGCTGTGCTACCTCCCAGCTTCTTGTGCATCTGCTCACAGGCAGAACACGAGACACTGAAAAGTCCTTGATTTAGAGTAAGCACCACTTAGCAACATCTGAAACATTAATGTGTTATCCTCATTATTCTCATACTAAATCCCAAAACCACAGCACTATACCAGCTATTAAAAAGAATATTAACTCTATCCCAGCCAAATTCACAACACAAGATCTTGAGAAGTTCATTCCATTGGAGGAGGTCCAGAGGAATTTGATGTCAGTCGTTTGGAAATGAATGGAAAAGAAATCAAATTTTCTTTGTTAAAAAAGCCCAACAAAACAAAGTACCTGCCATCAAGACTGTTTGATTCTATGAAGACAGATGCAAGTCTAAGTAAAGGTTTGTGTTAGACTGAAGATGGATTTTAACGTTGTTCAGAAGACATTCATCTTAGTGCATGTCCAAACACAGTAATCATTTTCTCTGTATTTTTAAAAAATGGATTAGGATAAGACTACAGAAATTCTTGAATATGGGATGAGCCAATAAATTTGTATATTAAACTGACGTTCCAAAACATAGTTGGTCAGAATTRAACAGAATTATAGCTTCTATCTCAAAACAAGGCAAAAATGAGAAAGACAAAGAAATTTGAAAAGAGCTAGAACATTGACATTATGTTCGTTTTAAAGAGTTATATAGTTGGGATTAATATTTATAATGTGTGTGTGCAGCCCATTGCCAGGAAAGACTGTCCTGTAAAAAGGTTCATTTGAGACTATTGATCTGAATTAGCAAAAAAGTGCTTTGGCCAGTTTACACAGTATCCTTTAGTAGCAGATAGATCTCAATCCTCCAGCCACTATGTGAGGTACTCAAAAAATGGTAAGGCACATCATGTGACAGTGCAGTAACCCGAACCCAGAGGTAGAAGTGTTCCACCCRCTTGCAAATGAAAGTTCTAGAAAATTTCAAAAATGGAGACTGTACTATTAGAAACTGAAAAAAGTGAAAAGAAGTTTAAAAAAATGAAACAAAAAGATCAAAACAATCATTCTCTGTAATTTAGAGAGATAACTTGTATTTTTTGGGCGACAGATTAAGTAAAAGCTCTTAAGCTAACCTGCTTATCTGGTCTTTGCAGGTAGGCCCTTTTTGTAGTCTTGTTTTCTGGTTCAGCTTACATTAGTRTCCAGCATTTCTTAATTCTACAATCTAAACCTCTAGAAAAGCACCCACTTTTCAGAAGGGTATTTGAAATTTTTTTTCTGCCTTTTTTAAATTGCAGTGTTCTTAAAGTCACAGCTTCTAGACACCTGATTAATTACATGTCTTTCTGTTATTAAGAAAAAAAAAAAAAAAAACAAAAAAAACTAAACAAGGAAAAAAAACCCAACAACCCCAAAAAAACACCCTTCCCCCTCCCTGAAAAGAAAAAACCTCTCCTCTCCTCTCCTCTCTCCTCCACAATCTTGATGCATACACACATTAAGGTCAGCACAGTACTGTTCCTCATAAATATCCCTCCTCATATGCCCATTTCTGTAACATCAAACTGTTGAAGTATGGTTTCTTGCAGTCAAAATTATTTCACAATCAAAGCATATGAAGCACTGTTTTTTATCTCTCTTATRAAGGTTATTTTATATGTTTCACCTGCAAAGACAGAGCAAAGGGTTYGAAACATTTGATATTTATTTGATGAGTTATTGTACTTGAAAAGGGACATTTTCACTCACAGATTTGAATTTTACATGTGGCTCACATTTTATTTAGGGAATGGAGATAAAATGAAAAAGGTGAAATAAAATGCTGTGGAGGGGTGTTCCTCAGGTCTATGTTTCATGAAATAAATTCCCTTATTTTTTACATTGCTCTTAACAGGTCGTTGCAAAGATTTGCATCTTCTCTCTCAGCTGACCTCTTTCAAGATACTCTGGCATTTGCTGCATTTCTGGAAGAATAGCTTTGTGAAATCAGAAGTCTGTGTGATCAGACAAAGCTTTCCAGCCATGCAGTTCTGTTGCTCTGATCCACACCTACTGACATGCCAACTTACCTTGATATGATTCCTGTATGGGAATTTAATCAGTCAGAAACACGCAGAAAGAAAGGACTTAGAAGCTGAATTATACTTAACAGTCAGGCAAAAGGCAGAATTACAAAGCAGACTAACATTTTCTGTTCTGTATTAAAGTAGCTAAGTGACTTGAGCAATTGCTTTCAAGGCATCTAGAAATATTTCTTAAGCCAATCTTCATAATATCTTAGAAAGTTTATTTATTATCAGAGGAAAACACAAAATGCATTTTGTTTCTAATTAATGACAGCTCTTGCCCCTAATAAAAAAGAAAGAACGAAAACCACCTGTACAGCGTCTCTTGAATTTTACAAAGCAGAGAAGCAAGATTAAATCTGTACAGCAGATCTAAAGAAAAAGGAATAAATAACCTGGGGTAAGACCTCTGGAGACCAATTTAAATGGAAACTGAAAAGCAAAGGGTTCAATTGGCCTCCTATACATAAACATATCTTTGGATTTATTATAATTACTTTTAAAGCCAGAGAGGATCCCAAACTGATTTATGAACAGTGTAATAGCTGGGATTGAAATATCAGGATGGGTTATAAAAAGAAGAATATCATCCATATACAGTATTCATTTATGTTCCTGTTTGTGTGCATCAGTAATGATACAGTAAGTTTATGACATTTCTAAAAGCCTCAGGAAGTGTTTTGAAAGCTAATGTGGAGAAAGCAGGAAAGATGGACAACGAAGCATAAGTACAAAACTCGAGAAAAAAAAAAATTCAAAAAGACTGTGGAAATTTTATTTGATTGTATTTTTTCCTAAGGAATGTTGAAGTTCATATCTAAATCTCCAAATAGATGTCTGGGCAGTTCAGTTTCACCAACACCCAGAAAGTGTAGCCTTTTTATTCACATCAAATACTATCGCAGCATCTAGGGAGACTGCAAGGGCATTATTCTTAACCTTGTCTGACCAATGCATTAGATTACTCTCATAAAAATCTCAGAAATACTGGACCTTTATGTAATAGCCTGCTTAAAAGCTGTTTCTATCTTAAGGCAAACTGAGTTTGAATAATGCTGTTTACAATGCATTTCCAATTGCCTATTTTTATTTCAAGTATAGTATGGGGTTTTTTTTGTTTGGTTTTTTTTTTT